>NW_027467782.1:5914677-6001548 GCF_004210375.1 Tachypleus tridentatus | reverse complement strand
CTATGTGATCGAATTGATGAAATGTGTGTTTGATCAAACGATGTGATCAAATTAAAGGAATAAATGTCTAATCAAACTATGTGATCAAATTGATGGAATACCTGTCTGATCAAACTATGTGATCGAATTGATGGAATGAATGTCACATCAAACCATGTGATCAAATGGAATTAATGTGTCTGATCAAACTTTGGGATCGAATGATGGAATGAGTTTCTGATTCAAATTATGTGATCAAATTGATGAAATGAGTGTCTGATCAAACAATGTGATCAAATTGATAAAATAAGTGTCTGATCAAACTATGTTGATCAAATTGATGGAATGTGAGTGTCTGATCAAACTATGTGATCAAGTTGATGGAATGTGTCTGTGAACAAACAATCTGATCAAATTGATAAAATGAGTGTCTTATCAAACCATGTGATCGAAATAATGGAATGAATGATTAATCAAACTATGTGATCAAATTGATGGAATGAGTGTCTGATCAAACCATGTGATCAAATGATTGAAATCGTGTCTGATCAAACTATGTGATCAAATTGATGGAATGAGTGTCTGATCAAACTATGTGATCAAATTGATGGAATGAGTGTCTGATCAAACTATGTGATCAAATTGATGGAATGTGTGTCTGATCAAACTATGTGATCAAATTGATGGAATGAGTGTCTGATCAAACTATGTGATCAAATTGATGGAATGTGTGTCTGATCAAACTATGTGATCAAATTGATGGAATGTGTGTCAAACTATGATCAAACTATGTGATCAAATTGATGGAATGAGTGTCTGATCAAACTATGTGATCAAATTGATGGAATGTGTTGGTGATCAAACTATGTGATCAAATTGATGGAATGAGTGTCTGATCAAACTATGTGATCAAATTGATGGAATGAGTGTCTGATCAAACTATGTGATCAAATTGATGGAATGTGTGTCTGATCAAACTATGTGATCAAATTGATGGAATGAGTGTCTGATCAAACTATGTGATCAAATTGATGGAATGTGTGTCTGATCAAACTATGTGATCAAATTGATGGAATGTGTGTCTGATCAAACTATGTGATCAAATTGATGGAATGAGTGTCTGATCAAACTATGTGATCGAATTGATGGAATGAGTGTCTGATCAAACTATGTGATCAAATTGATGGAATGAAAAAATGTCTGATCAAACTATGTGATCAAATTGATGGAATGAGTGTCTGATCAAACTATGTGATCAAATTGATGGAATGAGTGTCTGATCAAACTATGTGATCAAATTGATGGAATGAGTGTCTGATCAAACTATGTGATCAAATTGATGGAATGAGTGTCTGATCAAACTATGTGATCAAATTGATGGAATGAGTGTCTGATCAAACTATGTGATCAAATTGATGGAATGTGTGTCTGATCAAACTATGTGATCAAATTGATGGAATGTGTGTCTGATCAAACTATGTGATCAAATTGATGGAATGAGTGTCTGATCAAACTATGTGATCAAATTGATGGAATGAGTGTCTGATCAAACTATGTGATCAAATTGATGGAATGTGTGTCTGATCAAACTATGTGATCAAATTGATGGAATGAGTGTCTGATCAAACTATGTGATCAAATTGATGGAATGAGTGTCTGATCAAACTATGTGATCAAATTGATGGAATGAGTGTCTGATCAAACTATGTGATCAAATTGATGGAATGAGTGTCTGATCAAACTATGTGATCAAATTGATGGAATGAGTGTCTGATCAAACTATGTGATCAAATTGATGGAATGTGTGTCTGATCAAACAATGTGATCAAATTGATGGAATGTGTGTCTGATCAAACTATGTGATCAAATTGATGGAATGAGTGTCTGATCAAACTATGTGATCAAATTGATGGAATGAGTGTCTGATCAAACTATGTGATCAAATTGATGGAATGAGTGTCTGATCAAACTATGTGATCAAATTGATGGAATGAGTGTCTGATCAAACTATGTGATCAAATTGATGGAATGAGTGTCTGATCAAACTATGTGATCAAATTGATGGAATGAGTGTCTGATCAAACTATGTGATCAAATTGATGGAATGAGTGTCTGATCAAACTATGTGATCAAATTGATGGAATGAGTGTCTGATCAAACTATGTGATCAAATTGATGGAATGAGTGTCTGATCAAACTATGTGATCAAATTGATGGAATGAGTGTCTGATCAAACTATGTGATCAAATTGATGGAATGAGTGTCTGATCAAACTATGTGATCAAATTGATGGAATGAGTGTCTGATCAAACTATGTGATCAAATTGATGGAATGTGTGTCTGATCAAACTATGTGATCAAATTGATGGAATGAGTGTCTGATCAAACTATGTGATCAAATTGATGGAATGAGTGTCTGATCAAACTATGTGATCAAATTGATGGAATGAGTGTCTGATCAAACTATGTGATCAAATTGATGGAATGAGTGTCTGATCAAACTATGTGATCAAATTGATGGAATGAGTGTCTGATCAAACTATGTGATCAAATTGATGGAATGAGTGTCTGATCAAACTATGTGATCAAATTGATGGAATGAGTGTCTGATCAAACTATGTGATCAAATTGATGGAATGAGTGTCTGATCAAACTATGTGATCAAATTGATGGAATGAGTGTCTGATCAAACTATGTGATCAAATTGATGGAATGTGTGTCTGATCAAACTATGTGATCAAATTGATGGAATGAGTGTCTGATCAAACTATGTGATCAAATTGATGGAATGAGTGTCTGATCAAACTATGTGATCAAATTGATGGAATGAGTGTCTGATCAAACTATGTGATCAAATTGATGGAATGAGTGTCTGATCAAACTATGTGATCAAATTGATGGAATGAGTGTCTGATCAAACTATGTGATCAAATTGATGGAATGTGTGTCTGATCAAACTATGTGATCAAATTGATGGAATGTGTGTCTGATCAAACTATGTGATCAAATTGATGGAATGAGTGTCTGATCAAACTATGTGATCAAATTGATGGAATGAGTGTCTGATCAAACTATGTGATCAAATTGATGGAATGAGTGTCTGATCAAACTATGTGATCAAATTGATGGAATGTGTGTCTGATCAAACTATGTGATCAAATTGATGGAATGAGTGTCTGATCAAACTATGTGATCAAATTGATGGAATGTGTGTCTGATCAAACTATGTGATCAAATTGATGGAATGAGTGTCTGATCAAACTATGTGATCAAATTGATGGAATGAGTGTCTGATCAAACTATGTGATCAAATTGATGGAATGAGTGTCTGATCAAACTATGTGATCAAATTGATGGAATGAGTGTCTGATCAAACTATGTGATCAAATTGATGGAATGAGTGTCTGATCAAACTATGTGATCAAATTGATGGAATGAGTGTCTGATCAAACTATGTGATCAAATTGATGGAATGAGTGTCTGATCAAACTATGTGATCAAATTGATGGAATGAGTGTCTGATCAAACTGATGTGATCAAATTGATCAAATTGGAAAATGAGTGTCTGATCAAACTATGTGATCAAATTGATGGAATGAGTGTCTGATCAAACTATGTGATCAAATTGATGGAATGAGTGTCTGATCAAACTATGTGATCAAATTGATGGAATGAGTGTCTGATCAAACTATGTGATCAAATTGATGGAATGAGTGTCTGATCAAACTATGTGATCAAATTGATGGAATGAGTGTCTGATCAAACTATGTGATCAAATTGATGGAATGAGTGTCTGATCAAACTATGTGATCAAATTGATGGAATGAGTGTCTGATCAAACTATGTGATCAAATTGATGGAATGAGTGTCTGATCAAACTATGTGATCAAATTGATGGAATGAGTGTCTGATCAAACTATGTGATCAAATTGATGGAATGAGTGTCTGATCAAACTATGTGATCAAATTGATGGAATGAGTGTCTGATCAAACTATGTGATCAAATTGATGGAATGAGTGTCTGATCAAACTATGTGATCAAATTGATGGAATGAGTGTCTGATCAAACTATGTGATCAAATTGATGGAATGAGTGTCTGATCAAACTATGTGATCAAATTGATGGAATGAGTGTCTGATCAAACTATGTGATCAAATTGATGGAATGAGTGTCTGATCAAACTATGTGATCAAATTGATGGAATGAGTGTCTGATCAAACTATGTGATCAAATTGATGGAATGAGTGTCTGATCAAACTATGTGATCAAATTGATGGAATGAGTGTCTGATCAAACTATGTGATCAAATTGATGGAATGTGTGTCTGATCAAACTATGTGATCAAATTGATGGAATGAGTGTCTGATCAAACTATGTGATCAAATTGATGGAATGAGTGTCTGATCAAACTATGTGATCAAATTGATGGAATGAGTGTCTGATCAAACTATGTGATCAAATTGATGGAATGAGTGTCTGATCAAACTATGTGATCAAATTGATGGAATGAGTGTCTGATCAAACTATGTGATCAAATTGATGGAATGAGTGTCTGATCAAACTATGTGATCAAATTGATGGAATGTGTGTCTGATCAAACTATGTGATCAAATTGATGGAATGAGTGTCTGATCAAACTATGTGATCAAATTGATGGAATGAGTGTCTGATCAAACTATGTGATCAAATTGATGGAATGAGTGTCTGATCAAACTATGTGATCAAATTGATGGAATGAGTGTCTGATCAAACTATGTGATCAAATTGATGGAATGAGTGTCTGATCAAACTATGTGATCAAATTGATGGAATGTGTCTGATCAAACTATGTGATCAAATTGATGGAATGAGTGTCTGATCAAACTATGTGATCAAATTGATGGAATGAGTGTCTGATCAAACTATGTGATCAAATTGATGGAATGAGTGTCTGATCAAACTATGTGATCAAATTGATGGAATGAGTGTCTGATCAAACTATGTGATCAAATTGATGGAATGAGTGTCTGATCAAACTATGTGATCAAATTGATGGAATGAGTGTCTGATCAAACTATGTGATCAAATTGATGGAATGAGTGTCTGATCAAACTATGTGATCAAATTGATGGAATGAGTGTCTGATCAAACTATGTGATCAAATTGATGGAATGAGTGTCTGATCAAACTATGTGATCAAATTGATGGAATGTGTGTCTGATCAAACTATGTGATCAAATTGATGGAATGAGTGTCTGATCAAACTATGTGATCAAATTGATGGAATGAGTGTCTGATCAAACTATGTGTCTGATCAAACTATGTGATCAAATTGATGGAATGAGTGTCTGATCAAACTATGTGATCAAATTGATGGAATGAGTGTCTGATCAAACTATGTGATCAAATTGATGGAATGAGTGTCTGATCAAACTATGTGATCAAATTGATGGAATGAGTGTCTGATCAAACTATGTGATCAAATTGATGGAATGAGTGTCTGATCAAACTATGTGATCAAATTGATGGAATGAGTGTCTGATCAAACTATGTGATCAAATTGATGGAATGAGTGTCTGATCAAACTATGTGATCAAATTGATGGAATGAGTGTCTGATCAAACTATGTGATCAAATTGATGGAATGAGTGTCTGATCAAACTATGTGATCAAATTGATGGAATGAGTGTCTGATCAAACTATGTGATCAAATTGATGGAATGTGTGTCTGATCAAACTATGTGATCAAATTGATGGAATGAGTGTCTGATCAAACTATGTGATCAAATTGATGGAATGAGTGTCTGATCAAACTATGTGATCAAATTGATGGAATGAGTGTGTCTGATCAAACTATGTGATCAAATTGATGGAATGAGTGTCTGATCAAACTATGTGATCAAATTGATGGAATGAGTGTCTGATCAAACTATGTGATCAAATTGATGGAATGAGTGTCTGATCAAACTATGTGATCAAATTGATGGAATGAGTGTCTGATCAAACTATGTGATCAAATTGATGGAATGAGTGTCTGATCAAACTATGTGATCAAATTGATGGAATGAGTGTCTGATCAAACTATGTGATCAAATTGATGGAATGTGTGTCTGATCAAACTATGTGATCAAATTGATGGAATGAGTGTCTGATCAAACTATGTGATCAAATTGATGGAATGAGTGTCTGATCAAACTATGTGATCAAATTGATGGAATGAGTGTCTGATCAAACTATGTGATCAAATTGATGGAATGAGTGTCTGATCAAACTATGTGATCAAATTGATGGAATGAGTGTCTGATCAAACTATGTGATCAAATTGATGGAATGAGTGTCTGATCAAACTATGTGATCAAATTGATGGAATGAGTGTCTGATCAAACTATGTGATCAAATTGATGGAATGAGTGTCTGATCAAACTATGTGATCAAATTGATGGAATGAGTGTCTGATCAAACTATGTGATCAAATTGATGGAATGAGTGTCTGATCAAACTATGTGATCAAATTGATGGAATGAGTGTCTGATCAAACTATGTGATCAAATTGATGGAATGTGTGTCTGATCAAACTATGTGATCAAATTGATGGAATGATCAAATCTGATCAAACTATGTGATCAAATTGATGGAATGAGTGTCTGATCAAACTATGTGATCAAATTGATGGAATGAGTGTCTGATCAAACTATGTGATCAAATTGATGGAATGAGTGTCTGATCAAACTATGTGATCAAATTGATGGAATGTGTGTCTGATCAAACTATGTGATCAAATTGATGGAATGAGTGTCTGATCAAACTATGTGATCAAATTGATGGAATGAGTGTCTGATCAAACTATGTGATCAAATTGATGGAATGAGTGTCTGATCAAACTATGTGATCAAATTGATGGAATGAGTGTCTGATCAAACTATGTGATCAAATTGATGGAATGAGTGTCTGATCAAACTATGTGATCAAATTGATGGAATGTGTCTGATCAAACTATGTGATCAAACTATGTGATCAAATTGATGGAATTGATGTGTCTGATCAAACTATGTGATCAAATTGATGGAATGAGTGTCTGATCAAACTATGTGATCAAATTGATGGAATGTGTGTCTGATCAAACTATGTGATCAAATTGATGGAATGAGTGTCTGATCAAACTATGTGATCAAATTGATGGAATGAGTGTCTGATCAAACTATGTGATCAAATTGATGGAATGAGTGTCTGATCAAACTATGTGATCAAATTGATGGAATGAGTGTCTGATCAAACTATGTGATCAAATTGATGGAATGAGTGTCTGATCAAACTATGTGATCAAATTGATGGAATGTGTGTCTGATCAAACTATGTGATCAAATTGATGGAATGAGTGTCTGATCAAACTATGTGATCAAATTGATGGAATGATGTGTCTGATCAAACTATGTGATCAAATTGATGGAATGAGTGTCTGATCAAACTATGTGATCAAATTGATGGAATGAGTGTCTGATCAAACTATGTGATCAAATTGATGGAATGTGTGTCTGATCAAACTATGTGATCAAATTGATGGAATGAGTGTGTCTGATCAAACTATGTGATCAAATTGATGGAATGAGTGTCTGATCAAACTATGTGATCAAATTGATGGAATGAGTGTCTGATCAAACTATGTGATCAAATTGATGGAATGAGTGTCTGATCAAACTATGTGATCAAATTGATGGAATGAGTGTCTGATCAAACTATGTGATCAAATTGATGGAATGAGTGTCTGATCAAACTATGTGATCAAATTGATGGAATGTGTGTCTGATCAAACTATGTGATCAAATTGATGGAATGTGTGTCTGATCAAACTATGTGATCAAATTGATGGAATGAGTGTCTGATCAAACTATGTGATCAAATTGATGGAATGTGTGTCTGATCAAACTATGTGATCAAATTGATGGAATGTGTGTCTGATCAAACTATGTGATCAAATTGATGGAATGAGTGTCTGATCAAACTATGTGATCAAATTGATGGAATGAGTGTCTGATCAAACTATGTGATCAAATTGATGGAATGAGTGTCTGATCAAACTATGTGATCAAATTGATGGAATGAGTGTCTGATCAAACTATGTGATCAAATTGATGGAATGAGTGTCTGATCAAACTATGTGATCAAATTGATGGAATGAGTGTCTGATCAAACTATGTGATCAAATTGATGGAATGAGTGTCTGATCAAACTATGTGATCAAATTGATGGAATGTGTGTCTGATCAAACTATGTGATCAAATTGATGGAATGTGTGTCTGATCAAACTATGTGATCAAATTGATGGAATGTGTGTCTGATCAAACTATGTGATCAAATTGATGGAATGAGTGTCTGATCAAACTATGTGATCAAATTGATGGAATGAGTGTCTGATCAAACTATGTGATCAAATTGATGGAATGAGTGTCTGATCAAACTATGTGATCAAATTGATGGAATGAGTGTCTGATCAAACTATGTGATCAAATTGATGGAATGAGTGTCTGATCAAACTATGTGATCAAATTGATGGAATGAGTGTCTGATCAAACTATGTGATCAAATTGATGGAATGAGTGTCTGATCAAACTATGTGATCAAATTGATGGAATGAGTGTCTGATCAAACTATGTGATCAAATTGATGGAATGTGTGTCTGATCAAACTATGTGATCAAATTGATGGAATGAGTGTCTGATCAAACTATGTGATCAAATTGATGGAATGTGTGTCTGATCAAACTATGTGATCAAATTGATGTGAAAACTATGTGATCAAATTGATGGAATGTGTCTGATCAAACTATGTGATCAAATTGATGGAATGTGTGTCTGATCAAACTATGTGATCAAATTGATGGAATGAGTGTCTGATCAAACTATGTGATCAAATTGATGGAATGAGTGTCTGATCAAACTATGTGATCAAATTGATGGAATGAGTGTCTGATCAAACTATGTGATCAAATTGATGGAATGAGTGTCTGATCAAACTATGTGATCAAATTGATGGAATGAGTGTCTGATCAAACTATGTGATCAAATTGATGGAATGAGTGTCTGATCAAACTATGTGATCAAATTGATGGAATGAGTGTCTGATCAAACTATGTGATCAAATTGATGGAATGAGTGTCTGATCAAACTATGTGATCAAATTGATGGAATGAGTGTCTGATCAAACTATGTGATCAAATTGATGGAATGAGTGTCTGATCAAACTATGTGATCAAATTGATGGAATGAGTGTCTGATCAAACTATGTGATCAAATTGATGGAATGAGTGTCTGATCAAACTATGTGATCAAATTGATGGAATGAGTGTCTGATCAAACTATGTGATCAAATTGATGGAATGAGTGTCTGATCAAACTGTGATCAAATTGATGTGATCAAATTGATGGAATGAGTGTCTGATCAAACTATGTGATCAAATTGATGGAATGAGTGTCTGATCAAACTATGTGATCAAATTGATGGAATGAGTGTCTGATCAAACTATGTGATCAAATTGATGGAATGAGTGTCTGATCAAACTATGTGATCAAATTGATGGAATGAGTGTCTGATCAAACTATGTGATCAAATTGATGGAATGAGTGTCTGATCAAACTATGTGATCAAATTGATGGAATGATGTCTGATCAAACTATGTGATCAAATTGATGGAATGTCTGATCAAACTATGTGATCAAATTGATGGAATGTGTGTCTGATCAAACTATGTGATCAAATTGATGGAATGTGTGTCTGATCAAACTATGTGATCAAATTGATGGAATGTGTGTCTGATCAAACTATGTGATCAAATTGATGGAATGAGTGTCTGATCAAACTATGTGATCAAATTGATGGAATGAGTGTCTGATCAAACTATGTGATCAAATTGATGGAATGAGTGTCTGATCAAACTATGTGATCAAATTGATGGAATGAGTGTCTGATCAAACTATGTGATCAAATTGATGGAATGTGTGTCTGATCAAACTATGTGATCAAATTGATGGAATGATGTGTCTGATCAAACTATGTGATCAAATTGATGGAATGTGTGTCTGATCAAACTATGTGATCAAATTGATGGAATGAGTGTCTGATCAAACTATGTGATCAAATTGATGGAATGAGTGTCTGATCAAACTATGTGATCAAATGTGATCAAATTGATGGAATGAATGTGTGTCTGATCAAACTATGTGATCAAATTGATGGAATGAGTGTCTGATCAAACTATGTGATCAAATTGATGGAATGAGTGTCTGATCAAACTATGTGATCAAATTGATGGAATGAGTGTCTGATCAAACTATGTGATCAAATTGATGGAATGAGTGTCTGATCAAACTATGTGATCAAATTGATGGAATGAGTGTCTGATCAAACTATGTGATCAAATTGATGGAATGTGTGTCATGATCAAACTATGTGATCAAATTGATGGAATGAGTGTCTGATCAAACTATGTGATCAAATTGATGGAATGAGTGTCTGATCAAACTATGTGATCAAATTGATGGAATGAGTGTCTGATCAAACTATGTGATCAAATTGATGGAATGAGTGTCTGATCAAACTATGTGATCAAATTGATGGAATGAGTGTCTGATCAAACTATGTGATCAAATTGATGGAATGAGTGTCTGATCAAACTATGTGATCAAATTGATGGAATGAGTGTCTGATCAAACTATGTGATCAAATTGATGGAATGAGTGTCTGATCAAACTATGTGATCAAATTGATGGAATGTGTGTCTGATCAAACTATGTGATCAAATTGATGGAATGAGTGTCTGATCAAACTATGTGATCAAATTGATGGAATGAGTGTCTGATCAAACTATGTGATCAAATTGATGGAATGAGTGTCTGATCAAACTATGTGATCAAATTGATGGAATGAGTGTCTGATCAAACTATGTGATCAAATTGATGGAATGAGTGTCTGATCAAACTATGTGATCAAATTGATGGAATGAGTGTCTGATCAAACTATGTGATCAAATTGATGGAATGAGTGTCTGATCAAACTATGTGATCAAATTGATGGAATGAGTGTCTGATCAAACTATGTGATCAAATTGATGGAATGTGTGTCTGATCAAACTATGTGATCAAATTGATGGAATGAGTGTCTGATCAAACTATGTGATCAAATTGATGGAATGAGTGTCTGATCAAACTATGTGATCAAATTGATGGAATGAGTGTCTGATCAAACTATGTGATCAAATTGATGGAATGAGTGTCTGATCAAACTATGTGATCAAATTGATGGAATGAGTGTCTGATCAAACTATGTGATCAAAGTGATGGAATGAGTGTCTGATCAAACTATGTGATCAAATTGATGGAATGAGTGTCTGATCAAACTATGTGATCAAATTGATGGAATGAGTGTCTGATCAAACTATGTGATCAAATTGATGGAATGAGTGTCTGATCAAACTATGTGATCAAATTGATGGAATGAGTGTCTGATCAAACTATGTGATCAAATTGATGGAATGAGTGTCTGATCAAACTATGTGATCAAATTGATGGAATGAGTGTCTGATCAAACTATGTGATCAAATTGATGGAATGAGTGTCTGATCAAACTATGTGATCAAATTGATGGAATGAGTGTCTGATCAAACTATGTGATCAAATTGATGGAATGAGTGTCTGATCAAACTATGTGATCAAATTGATGGAATGAGTGTCTGATCAAACTATGTGATCAAATTGATGGAATGAGTGTCTGATCAAACTATGTGATCAAATTGATGGAATGAGTGTCTGATCAAACTATGTGATCAAATTGATGGAATGAGTGTCTGATCAAACTATGTGATCAAATTGATGGAATGAGTGTCTGATCAAACTATGTGATCAAATTGATGGAATGTGTGTCTGATCAAACTATGTGATCAAATTGATGGAATGAGTGTCTGATCAAACTATGTGATCAAATTGATGGAATGAGTGTCTGATCAAACTATGTGATCAAATTGATGGAATGAGTGTCTGATCAAACTATGTGATCAAATTGATGGAATGAGTGTCTGATCAAACTATGTGATCAAATTGATGGAATGAGTGTCTGATCAAACTATGTGATCAAATTGATGGAATGAGTGTCTGATCAAACTATGTGATCAAATTGATGGAATGAGTGTCTGATCAAACTATGTGATCAAATTGATGGAATGAGTGTCTGATCAAACTATGTGATCAAATTGATGGAATGAGTGTCTGATCAAACTATGTGATCAAATTGATGGAATGTGTGTCTGATCAAACTATGTGATCAAATTGATGGAATGAGTGTCTGATCAAACTATGTGATCAAATTGATGGAATGAGTGTCTGATCAAACTATGTGATCAAATTGATGGAATGAGTGTCTGATCAAACTATGTGATCAAATTGATGGAATGAGTGTCTGATCAAACTATGTGATCAAATTGATGGAATGAGTGTCTGATCAAACTATGTGATCAAATTGATGGAATGAGTGTCTGATCAAACTATGTGATCAAATTGATGGAATGAGTGTCTGATCAAACTATGTGATCAAATTGATGGAATATGTGTCTGATCAAATTATGTGATCGAAATGGAATTAATGTCTGATCAAACTGTGTGATCGAATTATTGGAATACGTGTTTGATCAAACTATGTGATAGAAATGATGGAAGTAATGTCTGATCAAACTATGTGATTTAATTGATGGAATGAGTGTCTGATCAAACTATGTGATCGAATTGATGGAATGTGTGTGTGATCAAACTATGTGATCAAATTGATGGAATGAGTTTGATCAAACTATGTGATCGAATTGATGGAATTAGTGTCTGATCAAACTATGTGATCGCGTTGATGGAATGAGTGTGACTAATCAAACTATGTGATCGAGTTTATGGACTGACTTTCTGGTCAAACAATATGTGCAAAATTGAAAGTGTGTGTGTCTGTTCAAACAATGTGATTAAATAGATGAATGGTCTTTGTTTGTGATCAAAGTATCTGATTAAATTCAGGGTTTGTGTGTCTGATCAAACTATGTGATTATATTCATGGAATGTGTGTCTGATCAAACTATGTGATCAAATTAATGGATTAAATAAATGTCTGATCAAATTATGTGATGAAATTGATGGAATGAGTGTCTGATCAAACTATGTTATCGAAATGATGAAATGAATGTCTGATCAAACTATGTTATGAAATTGATGGAAAGTGTGTCTGATCAATCAATTTGATCGAATAGATAAAGTGTGTGTATGATCAAAATAGGTGATCAAATTGATGGAATGAGTGTCTGATCAAACTATATGATTAAATAGATGGATGGTCTCAGTGTGAACAAACTATGTGATCGATTTGCTGAAATCAGTGTGTGATCAAACTATGTGATCGAGTTAATGGAATGATGTGTCTAATCAAATTGTGTGATCGATATGATGGAATGTGTTTTGATCAAAGTTTGTTATCCAACAGATGAAATGATTGTGTCTGAACAAATTATATGATCCAATAGATATAGTATGTGTGTGATCAAATTATGTGATGAAATTAATGGAATGTGTGTCTGATCAAACTATGTGATCAAATTGATGGAATGTGTGTGTGATCAAACTATGTGATTAAATTGATGGAATGATTGTCTGATCAAAACATGTGATCAAATTTATGGTGTTTGAAAACTATGTGATTAAATTGAAGGATGGTGTGATCAAACTATGTGATGAAATGGATGGAATGTGTGTCTGATCAAACTTTGTGATCAAATTGATGGAATGAGTGTCTGATCAAATGTATGTGATCAAATTAATGGAATGAGTGTATGATCAAACTATGTGATCAAATTGATGGAATGTGTGTGTGATCAAACTATGTGATCAAATTGATGGAATGTGTGAGTCTGATCAAACTATGTGATCAAATTGATGGTATGTGTGTTTGATCAAACTATGTGATTAAATTGATGGATGGTGTGTGTGATCAAACTATATGAACAAATTGATGGAATGAGTGTCTGATCAAACTATGTGATCAAATTAATGGAATGAGTGTCTGATCAAACTATGTGATCAAATTGATGGAATGTGTGTGTGATCAAACTATCTGATCGAATTGATGGAATGGTAAACAATGTGTCTGATCAAACTATGTGATCAAATTGATGGAATGTGTGTGTGATCAAACTATGTGATCAAATTGATGGAATGAGTGTCTGATCAAACTATGTGATGAAATTGATGGAATGTGTGTGTGATCAAACTATGTGATCAAATTGATGGAATGAGTGTCTGATCAAACTATGTGATCGAATTGATGGAATGTGTCTGATCAAACTATGTGATCAAATTGATGGAATGTGTGTGTGATCAAACTATCTGATTAAATTGATGGAATGATTTTCTGGTCAAACAATGTGATCAAATTGATGGTGTTTGTGTCTGATCAAACTATGTGATCAAATTGATGGAATGAGTGTCTGGATCAAATTATGTGATCAAATTGATGGAATGAGTGTCTGATCAAACTATGTGATGAAATTGATGGAATGTGTGTGTGATCAAACTATGTGATCGAATTGATGGAATGTAGAGTGTCTGATCAAACCATGTGATCGAAATGATGGAATGAATGTCTGATCAAACTATGTGATCGAATTGATGGATGTGTGTGTGTGATCAAACTATGTGATCAAATTGATGGAATGTGTGTTTGATCAAACTATGTGATCAAATTGATGGAATGAGTGTCTGATCAAACTATGTGATCGAATTGATGGAATGAGTGCCTAATCAAACTGTGTGATCGAATTGATGGAATGAGTGTCTGATCAAACTATGTGATCAAATTGATGGAATGTGTGTCTGATCAAACTATGTGATCAAATTGATGGAATGAGTGTCTGATCAAACTATGTGATTTAATTGATGGAATGAGTGTCTGATCAAACTATGTGATCAAATTGATGGAATGAGTGTCTGATCAAACTATGTGATCAAATTGATGGAATGAGTGTCTGCTCAAACTATGTGATCAAATTGATGGAATGAGTGTCTGATCAAACTATGTGATCGAATTGATGGAATGAGTGTCTGATCAAACTATGTGATCAAATTGATGGAATGTGTGTCTGATCAAACTATGTGATCAAATTGATGGAATGAGTGTCTGATCAAACTATGTGATCAAATTGATGGAGTGTGTGTCTGATCAAACTATGTGATCAAATTGATGGAATGTGTGTCTGATCAAACTATGTGATCAAATTGATGGAATGAGTGTCTGATCAAACTATGTGATCCAAATTGATGGAATGAGTGTCTGATCAAACTATGTGATCAAATTGATGGAATGAGTGTCTGATCAAACTATGTGATCAAATTGATGGAATAAGTGTCTGATCAAAATTATGTGATCGAATTGATGGAATGAGTGTCTGATCAAACTATGTGATCGAATTGATGGAATGAGTGTCTGATCAAACTATGTGATCGAATTGATGGAATGAGTGTCTGATCAAACTATGTGATCTAATTGATGGAATGAGTGTCTGATCAAACTATGTGATCAAATTGATGTTGTGTGTGTATGGTCTAACTATGTGATTAAATTGATGGATGGTGTGAGTGATCAAACTATGTGATCAAATTGATGGAATGAGTGTCTGGTCAGACTATGTGATCTAATTAAAGGAATGAGTGTCTGATCAAACTATGTGATCAAATTGATGGAATGAGTGTCTGATCAAACTTTGTTATCAAATTGATGGAATGTGTCTGATCAAACTATGTGATCAAATTGATGGAATGTGTGTGTGATCAAACTATGTGATTGAAATTGATGGAATGTGTGTGTGATCAAACTATGTGATCAAATTGATGGAATGAGTGTCTGATCAAACTATGTGATCAAATTGATGGAATGAGTGTCTGATCAAACTATGTGATCAAATTGATGGAATGTTTGTGTGATCAAACTATGTGATCAAATTGATGGAATGTGTGTCTGATCAAACTATGTGATCAAATTGATGGAATGTGTGTGTGATCAAACTATGTGATCAAATTGATGGAATGTGTGTGTGATCAAACTATGTGATCAAATTGATGGAATGAGTGTCTGATCAAACTATGTGATCAAATTAATGGAATGAATGTCTGATCAAACTATGTGATCGAATTGATGGAATGTGTGTCTGATCAAACTATGTGATCAAATTGATGGAATGAGTGTCTGATCAAACTATGTGATCAAATTGATGGAATGTGTGTCTGATCAAACTATGTGATCGAATTGATGGAATGATGTGTCTGATCAAACTATGTGATCGAAATGATGGAATGAGTGTCTGATCAAACTATGTGATCGAATTGATGGAATGTGTGTGTGTGATCAAACTATGTGATCAAATTGATGGAATGAGTGTCTGATCAAACTATGTGATCAAATTGATGGAATGTGTGTCTGATCAAACTATGTGATCAAATTGATGGAATGAGTGTCTGATCAAACTATGTGATCAAATTGATGGAATGAATGTCTGATCAAACTATGTGATCAAATTGATGGAATGTGTGTCTGATCAAACTATGTGATCAAATTGATGGAATGAGTGTCTGATCAAACAATGTGATCAAATTGATGGAATGTGTGTCTGATCAAACTATGTGATTAAATTGACGGAATGTGTGTGTGAAGAAAATATGTGATAAAATTGATGGAATATGTGTGCTGATCAAACTATGTGATCAAATTGATGGAATGTGTGTCTGATCAAACTATGTGATCGAATTGATGGAATGAATTTTGTCTGATCAAACTATGTGATCAAATTGATGGAATGTGTGTCTGATCAAACTATGTGATCAAATTGATGGAATGAGTGTCTGATCAAACTATGTGATCAAATTGATGGAATGAGTGTCTGATCAAACTATGTGATCAAATTGATGGAATGTGTGTCTGATCAAACTATGTGATCAAATTGATGGAATGTGTGTCTGATCAAACTATGTGATCAAATTGATGGAATGAGTGTCTGATCAAACTATGTGATCAAATTGATGGAATGAGTGTCTGATCAAACTATGTGATCAAATTGATGGAATGAGTGTGTGATCAAACTATGTGATCGAATTGATGGAATGAGTGTCTGATCAAACTATGTGATCGAATTGATGGAATGTGTGTCTGATCAAACTATGTGATCAAATTGATGGAATGTGTGTGTGATCAAACTATGTGATCAAATTGATGGAATGTGTGTGGTGATCAAACTATGTGATCAAATTGATGGAATGAGTGTCTGATCAAACTATGTGATCAAATTGATGGAATGAGTGTCTGATCAAACTATGTGATCAAATTGATGGAATGTGTGTGCTGATCAAACTATCTGATCAAATTGATGGAATGTGTGAGTGATCAAACCATGTGATCAAATTAATGGAATAAGTGCCTGATCAAATTGTGTGATCGAATTGATGGAATGAGTGTGTTATCAAACTATGTGATCAAATTGTTGGAATGAGTGTTTGATCAAACTATGTGATCAAATTGATGGAATGTAATGTCTGATCAAACTATGTGATCAAATTGATGGAATGAGTGTCTGATCAAACTATGTGATCTTCATGTGATCGAATTGATGGAATGAGTGTCTGATCAAACTATGTGATCGAATTGATGGAATGTGTCTGATCAAACTATGTGATCAAATTGATGGAATGTGTGTCTGATCAAACTATGTGATCAAATTGATGGAATGTGTGTCTGATCAAACTATGTGATCAAATTGATGGAATGTGTGTCTGATCAAACTATGTGATCAAATTGATGGATGGTGTGTGTGTCTGATCAAACTATGTGATTAAATTGATGGAATGTGTGTCTGATCAAACTATGTGATTAAATTGATGGAATGAGTGTCTGATCAAACTATGTGATCAAATTGATGGAATGTGTGTCTGATCAAACTATGTGATTAAATTGATGGAATGGTGTGTGTGATCAAACTATGTGATCAAATTGATGGAATGAGTGTCTGATCAAACTATGTGATCAAATTGATGGAATATGTGTGATCAAACTATGTGATCGAATTGATGGAATATGTGTCTGATCAAACTATGTGATCAAATTGATGGAATGTGTGTGTTGATCAAACTATGTGATCAAATTGATGGAATGTGTGTCTGATCAAACTATGTGATCAAATTGATGGAATGAGTGTCTGATCAAACCATGTGATCAAATTGATGGAATACCTGTCTGATCAAACTATGTGATCGAATTGATGGAATGAGTGTCTGATCAAACTATGTGATCGAGTTGATGGAATGAGTGTTTGATCAAACTATGTGATCAAATTGATGGAATGAGTGTCTGATCAAACTATGTGATCAAATTGATGGAATGAGTGTCTGATCAAACTATGTGATCAAATTGATGGAATGTGTGTGTGATCAAACTATGTGATCAAATTGATGGAATGAGTGTCTGATCAAACTATGTGATCAAATTGATGGAATGAGTGTCTGATCAAACTATGTGATCAAATTGATGGAATGAGTGTCTGATCAAACTATGTGATCAAATTGATGGAATGAATGTCTGATCAAACTATGTGATCAAATTGATGGAATGTTGTGTGTGATCAAACTATGTGATCGAATTGATGGAATGAGTGTCTGATCAAACTATGTGATCGAATTGATGGAATGAGTGTCTGATCAAACTATGTGATCAAATTGATGGAATGAGTGTCTGATCAAACTATGTGATCAAATTGATGGAATGAGTGTCTGATCAAACTATGTGATCAAATTGATGGATGGTGTGTCTGATCAAACTATGTGATCGAATTGATGGAATGTGTGTCTGATCAAACTATGTGATCAAATTGATGGAATGAGTGTCTGATCAAACTATGTGATCAAATTGATGGAATGAGTGTCTGATCAAACTATGTGATCGATTTGATGGAATGTGTGTCTGATCAAACTATGTGATCAAATTGATGGAATGAGTGTCTGACTATGTGATCAAACTATGTGATCAAATTGATGGAATGAGTGTCTGATCAAACTATGTGATCGAATTGATGGAATGAGTGTCTGATCAAACTATGTGATCAAATTGATGGAATGTGTGTCTGATCAAATCATGTGATTAAATTGATGGAATGTGTGTGTGATGAAACTATGTGATCAAATTGATTAAATCAGTGTCTGATCAAACTGTTCGATCGAATTGATTGAGTGCGTGTCTTATCAAAGTAGGTGATCCTATTGATGGAATGCGAATGTGATCAAACTATTTGATCGAGTTGATGGAATGTGTGTGTGATCAAACTATGTGATTAAATTGATGGAATGTGTGAGTGATCAAACCATGTGAACAAATTGATGTAATGAGTGTCTGATCAAACAATGTGATCAAATTAATGGAATGAGTGCCTGATCAAATTGTGTGATCGAATTGATGGAATGAGTGTGTTATCAAACTATGTGATCGAATTATTGGAATACGTGTTTGATCAAACTATGTGATAGAAATGATGGAATTAAGTGTCTGATCAAACTATGTGATCGAATTGATGGAATGAGTGTCTGATCAAACTATGTGATCAAATTGATGGAATGAGTGTCTGATCAAACTATGTGATCAAATTAATGGAATGAGTGTCTGATCAAACTATGTGATCGAATTGATGGAATGAGTGTCTGATCAAACTGTGTGATCGAAATGATGGAATGATGTGTCTGATCAAACTGTGTGATCGAATTGATGGTATGTGTCTGATCAAACTATGTGATTAATTTGATGGAATGTGTGTGTGATCAAACTATGTGATCAAATTGATGGAATGAATGTCTGATCAAACTATGTGATGAAATTGATGGAAAGTGTGTGTGATCAATCTATGTTATCAAATTGATAAAATGAGTGTCTGATCAAACTATGTTATCAAATGATGGAATGTGTGTCTGATCAAACAATTTGATCGATAGATGGAGTGTGTGTATGATCAAAATAGGTGATCAAATTGATGGAATGAGTGTCTGATTCAAACTATATGATCAAATTAATGGAATGAGTGTCTGAACAAACTAAGTGATCGATTTGCTGAAATCAGTGTGTGATCAAACTATGTGATCGAGTTAATGGAATGTGTGTCTAATCAAACTATGTGATCAAATTGATGGAATGAGTGTGTGATCAAAGTTTGTTATCAAATTGATGGTGATTGTGTCTGATCAAACAATATGATCAAATTTATATAATATGTGTGTGATCAAACTATGTGATGAAATGGATGGAATGTGTGTGTGATCAAACTTTGTGATCAAATTGATGGAATGAGTGTCTGATCAATGTATGTGATTTAATTAATGGTATGAGTGTCTGATCAAACTATGTGATAAAATTGATGGAATGTTTGTGTTATGAAACTATGTGATCAAATTGATGGAGTGTGAGTCTGATCAAACTATGTGATCAAATTGATGAAATGTGTGTCTGATCAAACTATGTGATCAAAATGATGGAATGTGTGTGTGATCAAAGTATCTGATTAAATTCAGGGAATGTGTGTCTGATCAAACTATGTGATCAATTTAATGGAATGAGTGTCTGATCAAACTATGTGATCGAAATGATGGAATTAATGTCTGATCAAACTATATAATCGAAATGATGGAGTGTGTGTCTGATGAAACTATGTGATCAAATTTATGGAATGTGTGTGAGATCAAACTATGTGATCACATTGATGGAATGAGTGTCTGATCAAACTATGTTATTGAATTGATGGAATGAGTGTCTTTTCAAACTATGTGATCAAATTGATGGAATGAGTGTCTGATAAAGATGGAGTGTGTGTCTATGTGATCAAATTGATGAGTTGATGGATAAAATGTGTGTCTAATCAAACTATGTGATCAAATTGATGGAATGAGTGTCTGATCAAACAATGTGATCAAATTGATAAAATGAGTGTCTGATCAAACAATGTTATCAAATTGATGGAATGTGTGTCTGATCAAACTATGAAAACTGTGAATCAAACTATGATCAAAATGGAATGAATGTCTGATCAAACTATGTGATCAAATTGATGGTTTGTGTGTCTGATCAAACTATGTGATCAAATTGATGGAATGTGTGTGAGATCAAACTATGTGATCAAATTGATGGAATGAGTGTGTGATCAAACTATGTGATCAAATTGTTGGAATGAGTGTCTGATCAAACTATGTGATCGAATTGATGGAATACGTGTCTGATCAAACTTTGTGATCGAAATGATGGAGTGTGTGTCTGATCAAACTATGTGATCATATTGTTGGATTGAGTGTCTGATCAAACTATGTGATCATATTGATGGAATGAGTGTCTGATCAAAGTATATGATCAAATTCATAAAATATGTGTGTGATCAAACTATGTGATCAAATTGATGGAATGAGTGTCTGATCAAAGTATGTGATTTAATAATGGTATGAGTGTCTGATCAAACTATGTGATAAAATTGATGGAATGTGTGTCTCATCAAACTATGTGATCAAATTAATGTAATGAGTGTCTGCTCACAATATGTGATGAACTTGATGGAATGAGTGTCTGATCAAACTATGTGATCAAATTGATGGAATGAGTGTCTGATCAAACTATATGATTAAACTGATGGAATGAGTGTGTGATCAAACTGTGTATTCCAATTGATGGAATGAGTGTCTGCTCAAACTATGTGATTAAATTGATGGAATGAGTGTCTGATCAAACTATGTGATCAAAATGATGGAATGTGTGTCTCATCAAACTATGTGATCAAATTAATGAAATGAGTGTCTGATCAAAGGATATGATCCAATTGATTGAGTGAGTGTTTGATCAAACTATGTGATCAAATTGATAAAATGTGTGTCTGATAAAACTGTGTGATTAAGTTGATAGAATAAGTGTCTGATAAAATTATGTGATCGAATTGATGGAATGAGGGTCTGATCAAACTGTGTGTTCCAATTGATGGAATGAGTGTCTGATCAAACTATGTGATCAAATTGATGGAATGAGTGTCTGATCAAACTGTGTGATGAAATTGATGGAATGTGTTTCTGATGAAACCATGTAATCAAATCGATGGAATGAGTGTCTTGTCAAATATGTGATCAAATTGATGGAATGAGTGTCTTGTCAAATATGTGATCAATATGATGTAATGAGTGTCTGATAAAACTATGTGATCGATTTGATGAAATGAGTGTCTGATCAAACAGTTTCTTGAGATGTGACTCTGCAGACATTTAGCTGTGCCACTAGGGGCCAAGCGTAACATCCTTGAAACAAGAACTTTAGTAACTCTCCGTAGATTTTTTTCTCATAGTGGACTCACAAAGCGAGAAACCGTGTTTCGATACCTCTATAGAGGTTTCTAGAGGTGTGAGTCTGCAGACATTTAGCTGTGCCACTAGGGGCCAAGCGTAACATCCTTGAAACAAGAACTTTAGTAACTCTCCGTAGATTTTTTTCTCATAGTGGACTCACAAAGCGAGAAACCGTGTTTCGATACCTGAAGTGGGCAGAGCAAAAATCGCTCACTGTGTAAGTTTGAGCATAATTATAACCAAACCAAAGCAGCATTTACTTCACTTACTTGCATCATTTCCTAAATCTAACAAAACTCTTCACCCAGATTGGAGTATTAATATTATAGAAATACTGAAAATTATACTGGGGCCTGGCATGTCCTAGCGCGTTAAGACGTGCGCTTCGCAATCTGAGGATCGCGGGTTCGCGCCAAACATGCTCGCCCTCCCAGCCGTGGGGGCGTTATAAATCGACGGTCAATCCCACTATTTGTTGGTATAAGAGTAGCCCAAGAGTTGGCGGTGGGTGGTGATGACTAGCTGCCTTCCCTCTAGTCTTACACTGCTAAATTAGGGACGGATAGCGCAGATAGTTCTTGTGCGCGATATTCCAAAACAAACAATCGTAGAAACTTTGCACGAATAGATTTGTTTAGCTGTTGTGACAATACTTTCATTGAAACATACGTAAAGTAAATGTATAGGGAAAGAAAGCAGCGAACACAAATGAAGAATAAATGAAAATAACAAAAAATTAGAACATTTCAGTTTGTTCATTAATTAGAAAATGCTTTTTGTTTGTCTATGCAGATTATTTACAAACTGGTTTTAAATTTAATAATTAAACCAGTTCATTTCGTTTCGATGTTCTAAGAACATTGTTCCAGTTTTGAGAAGATGAGTTGTGAATTGATTAATATTGAGTATTTTTTACTTTTTACGTTTAGAAGACCAGTATCAGTGGTATTGTACAAACATTTACATTTGGTTCTGATAAATATATCTTAGTCCTATACATAAACCTGATAATTACACCATCTTAGTCCTATAAAGTTTATACGTCTGTCATCTTATTGCTCTAAATGAAATTAAATGAGCATTATCTTCACTTTTTACTTAGGATTGGAAATGTTTTAGGTAAAGTTGGTAAGAACATCGCTTTAGTCCTTTAGGTGAAGCAGGTCCTTGCATATTGTTAGTCCTTTAGATTAGTACACCGTCCTAGTTCTTCAATTAAGATTCCTAGCTGTTTCATCTCAGTTCTTCAGCTATTCTTGGTAGGTATACCGTCCTAATATTTCAAAAAAACATTGTGTTACCAGCTTTTACTAATACTAATAATCAACAAAGAGCGTGTCGTTAATTAGGTTGATCCTAGGAAGGCAACAAAATTTCAAATTACAACCCAAGCTAAACTATATCCATGTTTATTCCAACTAACCAAAGGAAAGTTGAAGAGATAATTGTCATATGGTACCCGAAAACTGTTTATCTCAGAAGCATATAGGAAAACACACCTTCAGAAGGTTTTCGAGTCAAACCTGTGGACAACGAAAGATAGTGATTTGGTCTCATGATTGGCATTTCACCTCTTTTTCAGTAGTTTTATTGTGAAAATGAGACATTTGATCCTGATTTTGTTGTCTCGACATTTCTGTAGGTGCAGTAGTGTGTACAAAGCTTTCCTATGGCAATTATTAAGAAATGTTTTCCTATATAAGAATGGACGCTACTTCATCATACTTGTTTACAATGTTGTATTTTTTTCCTGATGATCGTGGAGTTTCCTAGGATGACAATGTTTCAATGAAACTATTTACACGTTGATGTAAGTGATATAAATGTATGTGCTAAATGCAGCAATATTTTAAATTGCATTTGCTATGAATTAAATTGGGACCATTTTACCCGCCTTGGGCGGCCTTTTTTATCACATTCTATAGGAAAATTGTTTGTTTGGTTTTGAATTTCGCCCAAAACTACACAATTGATATTAGCAGTGTAAGACAAGAGGGAAGGTAGATAGTCATAACTACCTACCATCAAGGTTACTTTTTCACCAACGAATAGTGAGACTGATCGCATTTATGACGTCCTCACGGCTGAGAGGGCGAGTATGTTTTGTGTGACGAGGATTCGAACCCGCAACCCTCAAATTACGAGTTGAGCGCGCTAACCACCTGGCCATGCGAAGCACAGGAAAAAATAACCTCCATCAACAAGAAATGATTTTTTATCAATAAAAAAGCCTATTTCTAGTTTTTCTTTTACGTAACAAAATACATGTAATTAGGATTTATTTGAAACTTTTCACCTTTCCATATCTTAAATCTTAATTGGTGAAAACAGCATTCAAATTTAAAGGGACTATTTTAAATATTTTAATGTTCATAATAAGAAAAGTAAACCGCGACTATGATTGACTTTAAGAAACAAGTCGAAGTGTTCGTTATATGTACATTTACAATGGTTGAAAGTCGTTGCTAGAAGACAAATTTAGGAAATACTCGTTCATGACTTTGATTATAATGCATGAAACATAAACTTGATGTTTCTGTAAATATAAATACAAACGTTCAATCATGTTTATGGTCAAGTTAAAAGTGTTTTACCAGCATTTACTGTACTGTCAATTCGTGATTTATTTCCTTTAACATATTCCAGTCTGGAATAGAAAGGCATTTTCTATAAAGTCAGTGGAAGAGATTTTTCTTTTGTGGTTACTTTGTGAAAAGCTGCTCCAGGGCAATTTTTGTAATAATAGACAGTTAATATCACCCACCGCCAACTTTTAGGTTCATCACGTTATGTCTGTGTGTGTTTTCTTATAGTAAAGCCACATTGGGCTATCTGCTGAGCCCACCGAGGGGATTCGAACCCCTGATTTTAGCGTTGTAAATCCGGAATAATACCGCTGTACTAGCAGGGGGCTCATCACGTTATAACACCACCGCATTTGGAGGGACAGGATTCGAGTGCATGAGAGTCAGATGGTGAGTGAAGTGCCTTAAACAGCAGTGCCTTAAAGACAGAGGAAATTAAAATCTACAGATAACATTCTTGTACGATAAAAGTGAACCCAGTAAAATTATAAACATTATTACCAGTTAAACAGAAGCACAAACCAAGTTATTATTATTATTTTTTTTGCAGTGAAAAAGTCAGCATGCGACAACTGCCAATTTTTATATAGCTTATCGATTATTGCCTACAATTCATACATTTCTAACATTCGATAAGTACACACCATGCGTGTTGAAACATGTTGGCCATTACACATAGTTATCAGTGTGTGTATCTAATTCTCCAAAGTATGGTTGCTGATTTGTTTTTGTTGAATATAGTGCAAAGTTATTATACGGTTTATCTGCGTTAGCTGTTCCTAATTTTAAAGAGATACACTTAGGAGAAGACAGGTATTCAACGCCACCTCACGACAACTCGTGAACCACTGTAATCAAATAGTGCCATTTAACTGTTAATTTTATACAATAGTCACAAAGTGCAAAATGCAATTCTTCTTGGTTATGACACTTTCTTAATTTATGTTACAATACGCATTAATTCATAAGGTTTATTAAATAGAACTTCCGAGGTCCTAGTAGACCTTGAACAGGTTTAAACTTAATAACGTTATATAACATCAGCACAAGTAGAATACAGATTAAAATACATCTAGTGCAATACAAGCTTCAATCAAAAAACGAATTTATTCATAACATGAAAGAATTATTTTAACCATTGTAATTACCTAAAACAATTTTTGTAAGCTCAAAGTTTCTTTCACTTTCTGAATACTTTAATGGCTGAAATGTGATAGGGCAGGACTGAGTCATTTCTACAGATTTCTGGTTCGTTTGGAGTCAAGTCCATTTGGCTATAAATCATTCTTTGGACCAATAAATTCCACTGTTCTCTCTAAAGCGAATAGTTGTACCATATGGTTGGAAACAAATACATATTATTTTGCATTACGACTTTTGTGTCATGAGATGAGCTATCGGTTGGATTCAGAGGTAACTTAGCCAGAGGGCCTCATCTGAGGCAAAAACTCAAAAACAAGAAACGTAATACAAGGGCAATGATGATGACCACTGTTTTTCCAGATTAAAACATATTTTAATTCTTACATTTAATCAAAGAGGAATATTTGTTAAAAATTGTAAATTAACCAACTCTAGTTAGGTTCTCGAAACCTTGCTGTGAAGTTCTTTGAGGTATCGGATACCTAGCAGACATTACCTACCTGCACATTATCTATCTGTACGTCATTACCTACCTGTACAATTCCAACCTATACATAACCTACCTGTACATTAGATCAACTGTTTCATTATAAACTTTATTTTATTTTACTTTAACTACAATTTAAAAATATACACAAATAAAACATTCAAACTCAAAACCGGGGAACCCCTCCCATTTATTATTGATACAGAAGATCGAAAAAAAAAACAACGTTTACTTAGTTTTATTGTAAAATCTTATAAATCAGATGAAATTTCTTTGTAAAATACACCTTTCATTTCAAATATTCATTGGAGTTTCGCTTTCGTATTTACCGATAGAGCCTTTAATTTCATTGGTGACCTTCTCCACAAAGTTTAAACTCAAATATCTTTCTACTGCATTTACTTAAGAAAACAGGAAACCCCAGCAAAACCTCGCTGTCTAACAACATTTTGGAAGGTAAAATGTGAAAATTCTGTTCATCTATTTAATTCCTCTGCAATTTTTTATTCAAAAACAAGTATGTAGTTGAAATGACCTTTACACGATTTTACGAATTAATGAGGTTAATATTTTTCTAATACTATATTTCGAAACATTTCACAACCCTGTTGCTATCATTATAAGTGGTCTCAAATTGTTTTCCTGCAAAGACATTTCATGGAGACCATTTGGTATTAAACTGACTGGCTATAAAGTCTAACGTTTATTTCAGGTACTTATGTTTATAAAAATTGTGGACATTTTGTTAATATGTTATACTTTTCCACTGGTAGATGGCAGCAGGCAGTTAAATCACTTAAAAATGTTTTACACTTCCAGCACCAAAAGCACTTTTCGTTTTGTATTAAACTCTAAAATTTACCATCTTTCTCTGCACAGTAAAACATAATGAGCTATTATATCTACTCTCGAAGTAAAACAAATATGAAATATCTTTAAAAAAAACCTGGTATAATATAACCCCAAATTATGTTCGCACATGCGCTTCAATGGTGGATAGATCAGAGATAATCCACTACGTAGCGTTGTGCTTAATTTCAAAACAAACAGAATCTTCTATTTTACATAGGTTTCTGTTGTAGAAAAATAAGTTCCAGCGTTATTTTATTTGTGTTTAAATTTTATATATAAAAATTAATATAATTATTTTATCTTATTTAATATTTGTGGTGGTGACGCTTATATTTGTGATTGTTTGTTTAGAATTAAGCGCAAAGCTACACTGTAGGTTATCTGTGCTCTTCTCACCACGGGTATCAAAACCCTGTTTCTAGTTATAGAAGACTGCTGTACCACTAGGAGGGGGCAGTTGGGGAAAGTGAGGTAAGATGATTTCTTTACCTAAAACGGTCACTCCAGTGTATGATGAGGTACGTGTTTTCTTATAGCAAAGCCACATTGGGCTATCTTCTGAGCCCACCGAGGGGAATCGAACCCTGATTTTAGCGTTGTAAATCCGTAGACATACCGCTAGCGACGGGCATCCTCAGGTACGAAGTATAACGACTCTTACGTCTCTTCAATAATTTATAATTTTATGACTTACAATATTTATACAGCAGTGATTTGATACACTACACTATTCATTTATTCAAAATATTCTACAAATGTATGTGCGGTGTACCAATAAATGCCAGTCAGGGCAGAAGAAGAAATAACGCCTATTTTACTACATATTAGGTGTATTAAGGATAATGTAAAGGAGTTTTATATATTAAAAACTACCCTACATTAAGTATTTGAATAAAAGTTTAGTAGTATATTAATATTAGATTTTCTGTTGTGGTGAATATGTTTAATTATTCTCCGGAGGGAAGGCAAATTATATTTTAATAAAAGAAGTTAGTAAAACAAAATTCTAAGTTCTTAATCATTGAAGAAAGAAAATTGTTACATTTGTACTAAATATGTTATTTAATATAACTGTGTTATTTCTGTTGCCCCATATGAATGTCAATTTCAACTAAATTAAATATAAAACAAAAACGAAGTAGACAAACTCAAAACCATTTCAGTTTCTCATGTTTATTTTTTTTTCAGGATTGTAGATGGCTCTGTTGTAAGAATCTCGGATAACGCCTTAACACCCTTGGCCATGTCGGGCCCCAGGCATGTCGTGTGGATCTCATGTTTGGATGTGTGAACACTACAGTTTATACGTCGTATTCCATTGCTGAAGAAAACGTGTCTTGTCATTTGTGTTGTAAGAGAAACATTGAAATTTCATGTTCGGTCAGGTAAAAGTATCACAAGAACTAATATTTCACTGATTTGTTGCTTTCCCTTTAATTTGTGTGTTCCATATTGGATACAACTAAGTACAGGTAGACATTGTACACTAAGATTATTACAACAAGAACATCTGCTATCACCACAACGTTATTAATAATAATTGTAATTATATTGCTAACACTCAAGGTTAACAGTTAAGAAGTTAATGATAATCGCACTGTAGGGCATTTACGCTAATGATTAAAAGTTGTATGGGTTTCTATCCACGATATATATTATAACATTTTTACAGTTTCTTACTCAAAGGAAAAAAAATTGTATGTTCAAGCAATATTCGCCTATTTTTATCCAAAAATATACGTTGCTTGTTTTTTGACCTGATTATGTCTCCTTCAAATATAATTTTTAAACGTTTTAACCTTCATAATATTTTAAACTGTAATTCATTTTAAATAAATCGCAAGTTTTCTCCTTTTGACTCTTTTATTGTTGCAATAATGAAATCTACCATATAAATTGAAGTAAATGTATGTAGTAAAAACATATTTGTATATTTGTTGAAAAGCTCAAAGCTACTCAAGGGCTACATGGTGAGATTTGAGCTCTCAAACTTGGCATGGCCAAGCGTGTTAAGGCGTTCGACTCGTAATCTGAGAGTCGCGGGTTCGCATCCCCGTCGCGCTAAACATGCTCGCCCTTTCAGCCGTGGGGGCGTTATAATGTGACAGTCAATCCCACTATTCGTTGGTAAAAGAGTAGCTCAAGAGTTAGCGGTGGGTGGTGATGGCTAGCTGCCTTCCCTCTAGTCTTACACTGCTAAATTCGGGGCTGCTTGCGCAGATAAATCTCGTGTAGTTTTGCACGAACTTCAAAAACAAACAAAATCGTCAGTTACAAAAATAAAAGAAGAAAACACATTCATACTTTTACCAAATAATTGTTTAGCATAGAATCGTAAGCAGTTTGTTGCCCAAAATTCACACTAACTACCACTCTTAGAACGCACTCACATCTTATTTTGAGATTATTTTGTAACATCGTAGGGCATTATTTTGTAACGTAGCTTTATCAATATATAGTGTAGATGTTAACATAAACAATGGAGATACTGTTTCTCTACCGTTGCTTTCTGTTTGTTTTGTTTGCAGTCGGGTCCATATGTATATGTGCGTGTCTGTTTCAGCGTGCGTATCTCGAAAACTAATAGACCAATGTACTCAGTAAACATTACACTAGGTGTGAAGTCAGTAAGGAACTGCTGTTTCCATATTTGATCTGGATCCATTGTCGGATCTGGACTCTGAATCACTTTGAAACATCTTTTGTAATGCGGAGATAACGCATTTTCGCGGTTTTAGGTTAATAACTCTGTAAAGTGTACTTGGATTTGTACCAGATTTGTTGGGCATATTAACGTTGAGACTTTTACTAATACTAAAAAAAATACTTGTCCGGTTTTGACTAAAGCAAGTAAATAACTTTTGTCTCTCACTTAAACAGACATATAGGGGAAGAATGAAAGCTTATTATAAATTAGGAAGTTATTTATACAGTGATGTTTTATCATTTAATATGCTAGAATCATACAAAGGTTAACAACAATACTCAACTGAAGACAAGAATATTACTAACAAACAACAATACTCAACTGACGACAAGAATATCACTAAATAACAACAATACTCAACTGACAACAAGAATATCACTAATCTAACAAAAACAATATTCAACTGACGATAAGAATATCAAATAACAAACAACAATACTCAACTGACGACAAGAATATCACTAACAAACAACAATACTCAACTGACGACAAGAATATCACTAACTAACAACAATACTCAACTGACGACAAGAATATCACTAACTAACAACAATACTCAACTGACGACAAGAATATCACTAACTAACAACAATACTCAACTGACGACAAGAATATCACTAACTAACAACAATACTCAACTGACGACAAGAATATCACTAACTAACAACAATACTCAACTGACGACAAGAATATCACTAACTAACAACACTCAACTGACGACAAGAATACAAGAATAACACTAACTAACAACAACTAACAACAATACTCAACTGACGACAAGAATATCACTAACTAACAACAATACTCAACTGACGACAAGAATATCACTAACTAACAACAATACTCAACTGACGACAAGAATATCACTAACTAACAACAATACTCAACTGACGACAAGAATATCACTAACTAACAACAATACTCAACTGACGACAAGAATATCACTAACTAACAACAATACTCAACTGACGACAAGAATATCACTAACTAACAACAATACTCAACTGACGACAAGAATATCACTAACTAACAACAATACTCAACTGACGACAAGAATATCACTAACTAACAACAATACTCAACTGACGACAAGAATATCACTAACTAACAACAATACTCAACTGACGACAAGAATATCACTAACTAACAACAATACTCAACTGACGACAAGAATATCACTAACTAACAACAATACTCAACTGACGACAAGAATATCACTAACTAACAACAATACTCAACTGACGACAAGAATATCACTAACTAACAACAATACTCAACTGACGACAAGAATATCACTAACTAACAACAATACTCAACTGACGACAAGAATATCACTAACTAACAACAATACTCAACTGACGACAAGAATATCACTAACTAACAACAATACTCAACTGACGACAAGAATATCACTAACTAACAACAATACTCAACTGACGACAAGAATATCACTAACTAACAACAATACTCAACTGACGACAAGAATATCACTAACTAACAACAATACTCAACTGACGACAAGAATATCACTAACTAACAACAATACTCAACTGACGACAAGAATATCACTAACTAACAACAATACTCAACTGACGACAAGAATATCACTAACAACAACAATACTCAACTGACGACAAGAATATCACTAACTAACAACAATACTCAACTGACGACAAGAATATCACTAACAAACAACAATACTCAACTGACGACAAGAATATCACTAACTAACAACAATACTCAACTGACGACAAGAATATCACTAACTAACAACAATACTCAACTGACGACAAGAATATCACTAACAAACAACAATACTCAACTGACGACAAGAATATCACTAACTAACAACAATACTCAACTGACGACAAGAATATCACTAACTAACAACAATAACAATACTCAACTGACGACAAGAATATCACTAACTAACAACAATATACAACTGACGACAAGAATATCACTAACTAACAACAATACTCAACTGACGACAAGAATATCACTAACAAACAACAATACTCAACTGACGACAAGAATATCACTAACTAACAACAATACTCAACTGACGACAAGAATATCACTAACTAACAACAATACTCAACTGACGACAAGAATATCACTAACTAACAACAATACTCAACTGACGACAAGAATATCACTAACAAAAACAATACTCAACTGACGACAAGAATATCACTAACTAACAACAATACTCAACTGACGACAAGAATATCACTAACTAACAACAATACTCAACTGACGACAAGAATATCACTAACAAAAACAACAATACTCAACTGACGACAAGAATATCACTAACTAACAACAATACTCAACTGACGACAAGAATATCACTAACTAACAACAATACTCAACTGACGACAAGAATATCACTAACAAACAACAATACTCAACTGACGACAAGAATATCACTAACTAACAACAATACTCAACTGACGACAAGAATATCACTAACTAACAACAATACTCAACTGACGACAAGAATATCACTAACTAACAACAATACTCAACTGACGACAAGAATATCACTAACAAACAACAATACTCAACTGACGACAAGAATATCACTAACAACAACAATACTCAACTGACGACAAGAATATCACTAACTAACAACAATACTCAACTGACGACAAGAATATCACTAACTAACAACAATACTCAACTGACGACAAGAATATCACTAACTAACAACAATACTCAACTGACGACAAGAATATCACTAACTAACAACAATACTCAACTGACGACAAGAATATCACTAACTAACAACAATACTCAACTGACGACAAGAATATCACTAACTAACAACAATACTCAACTGACGACAAGAATATCACTAACTAACAACAATACTCAACTGACGACAAGAATATCACTAACTAACAACAATACTCAACTGACGACAAGAATATCACTAACTAACAACAATACTCAACTGACGACAAGAATATCACTAACTAACAACAATACTCAACTGACGACAAGAATATCACTAACTAACAACAATACTCAACTGACGACAAGAATATCACTAACTAACAACAATACTCAACTGACGACAAGAATATCACTAACTAACAACAATACTCAACTGACGACAAGAATATCACTAACTAACAACAATACTCAACTGACGACAAGAATATCACTAACAAACAACAATACTCAACTGACGACAAGAATATCACTAACTAACAACAATACTCAACTGACGACAAGAATATCACTAACTAACAACAATACTCAACTGACGACAAGAATATCACTAACTAACAACAATACTCAACTGACGACAAGAATATCACTAACTAACAACAATACTCAACTGACGACAAGAATATCACTAACTAACAACAATACTCAACTGACGACAAGAATATCACTAACTAACAACAATACTCAACTGACGACAAGAATATCACTAACTAACAACAATACTCAACTGACGACAAGAATATCACTAACTAACAACAATACTCAACTCACTGACGACAAGAATATCACTAACAACAACAATACTCAACTGACGACAAGAATATCACTAACAAAAACAATACTCAACTGACGACAAGAATATCACTAACAAACAACAATACTCAACTGACGACAAGAATATCACTAACTAACAACAATACTCAACTGACGACAAGAATATCACTAACTAACAACAATACTCAACTGACGACAAGAATATCACTAACTAACAACAATACTCAACTGACGACAAGAATATCACTAACTAACAACAATACTCAACTGACGACAAGAATATCACTAACTAACAACAATACTCAACTGACGACAAGAATATCACTAACTAACAACAATACTCAACTGACGACAAGAATATCACTAACTAACAACAATACTCAACTGACGACAAGAATATCACTAACAACAATACTCAACTGAACAATACTCAACTGACGACAAGAATATCACTAACTAACAACAATACTCAACTGACGACAAGAATATCACTAACTAACAACAATACTCAACTGACGACAAGAATATCACTAACTAACAACAATACTCAACTGACGACAAGAATATCACTAACAAACAACAATACTCAACTGACGACAAGAATATCACTAACTAACAACAATACTCAACTGACGACAAGAATATCACTAACTAACAACAATACTCAACTGACGACAAGAATATCACTAACAACAACAATACTCAACTGACGACAAGAATATCACTAACTAACAACAATACTCAACTGACGACAAGAATATCACTAACTAACAACAATACTCAACTGACGACAAGAATATCACTAACTAACAACAATACTCAACTGACGACAAGAATATCACTAACTAACAACAATACTCAACTGACGACAAGAATATCACTAACTAACAACAATACTCAACTGACGACAAGAATATCACTAACTAACAACAATACTCAACTGACGACAAGAATATCACTAACTAACAACAATACTCAACTGACGACAAGAATATCACTAACTAACAACAATACTCAACTGACGACAAGAATATCACTAACTAACAACAATACTCAACTGACGACAAGAATATCACTAACTAACAACAATACTCAACTGACGACAAGAATATCACTAACTAACAACAATACTCAACTGACGACAAGAATATCACTAACTAACAACAATACTCAACTGACGACAAGAATATCACTAACTAACAACAATACTCAACTGACGACAAGAATATCACTAACTAACAACAATACTCAACTGACGACAAGAATATCACTAACTAACAACAATACTCAACTGACGACAAGAATATCACTAACAAACAACAATACTCAACTGACGACAAGAATATCACTAACTAACAACAATACTCAACTGACGACAAGAATATCACTAACTAACAACAATACTCAACTGACGACAAGAATATCACTAACTAACAACAATACTCAACTGACGACAAGAATATCACTAACTAACAACAATACTCAACTGACGACAAGAATATCACTAACTAACAACAATACTCAACTGACGACAAGAATATCACTAACAAACAACAATACTCAACTGACGACAAGAATATCACTAACAAACAACAATACTCAACTGACGACAAGAATATCACTAACTAACAACAATACTCAACTGACGACAAGAATATCACTAACTAACAACAATACTCAACTGACGACAAGAATATCACTAACTAACAACAATACTCAACTGACGACAAGAATATCACTAACTAACAACAATACTCAACTGACGACAAGAATATCACTAACTAACAACAATACTCAACTGACGACAAGAATATCACTAACTAACAACAATACTCAACTGACGACAAGAATATCACTAACTAACAACAATACTCAACTGACGACAAGAATATCACTAACTAACAACAATACTCAACTGACGACAAGAATATCACTAACTAACAACAATACTCAACTGACAACAAGAATATCACTAACTAACAACAATACTCAACTGACGACAAGAATATCACTAACTAACAACAATACTCAACTGACGACAAGAATATCACTAACTAACAACAATACTCAACTGACGACAAGAATATCACTAACTAACAACAATACTCAACTGACGACAAGAATATCACTAACTAACAACAATACTCAACTGACGACAAGAATATCACTAACTAACAACAATACTCAACTGACGACAAGAATATCACTAACTAACAACAATACTCAACTGACGACAAGAATATCACTAACAAACAACAATACTCAACTGACGACAAGAATATCACTAACTAACAACAATACTCAACTGACGACAAGAATATCACTAACTAACAACAATACTCAACTGACGACAAGAATATCACTAACTAACAACAATACTCAACTGACGACAAGAATATCACTAACTAACAACAATACTCAACTGACGACAAGAATATCACTAACTAACAACAATACTCAACTGACGACAAGAATATCACTAACTAACAACAATACTCAACTGACGACAAGAATATCACTAACTAACAACAATACTCAACTGACGACAAGAATATCACTAACTAACAACAATACTCAACTGACGACAAGAATATCACTAACTAACAACAATACTCAACTGACGACAAGAATATCACTAACTAACAACAATACTCAACTGACGACAAGAATATCACTAACTAACAACAATACTCAACTGACGACAAGAATATCACTAACAAACAACAATACTCAACTGACGACAAGAATATCACTAACTAACAACAATACTCAACTGACGACAAGAATATCACTAACAAACAACAATACTCAACTGACGACAAGAATATCACTAACTAACAACAATACTCAACTGACGACAAGAATATCACTAACTAACAACAATACTCAACTGACGACAAGAATATCACTAACTAAACAACAATACTCAACTGACGACAAGAATATCACTAACTAACAACAATACTCAACTGACAACAAGAATATCACTAACTAACAACAATACTCAACTGACGACAAGAATATCACTAACTAACAACAATACTCAACTGACGACAAGAATATCACTAACAAACAACAATACTCAACTGACGACAAGAATATCACTAACTAACAACAATACTCAACTGACGACAAGAATATCACTAACTAACAACAATACTCAACTGACGACAAGAATATCACTAACAAACAACAATACTCAACTGACGACAAGAATATCACTAACTAACAACAATACTCAACTGACAACAAGAATATCACTAACAACAACAATACTCAACTGACGACAAGAATATCACTAACTAACAACAATACTCAACTGACGACAAGAATATCACTAACTAACAACAATACTCAACTGACGACAAGAATATCACTAACTAACAACAATACTCAACTGACGACAAGAATATCACTAACTAACAACAATACTCAACTGACGACAAGAATATCACTAACAACAACAATACTCAACTGACGACAAGAATATCACTAACTAACAACAATACTCAACTGACGACAAGAATATCACTAACTAACAACAATACTCAACTGACGACAAGAATATCACTAACTAACAATACAACTGAATATCTCAACTGACGACAAGAATATCACTAACTAACAACAATACTCAACTGACGACAAGAATATCACTAACTAACAACAATACTCAACTGACGACAAGAATATCACTAACTAACAACAATACTCAACTGACGACAAGAATATCACTAACTAACAACAATACTCAACTGACGACAAGAATATCACTAACTAACAACAATACTCAACTGACGACAAGAATATCACTAACTAACAACAATACTCAACTGACGACAAGAATATCACTAACTAACAACAATACTCAACTGACGACAAGAATATCACTAACTAACAACAATACTCAACTGACGACAAGAATATCACTAACTAACAACAATACTCAACTGACAACAAGAATATCACTAACTAACAACAATACTCAACTGACGACAAGAATATCACTAACAAACAACAATACTCAACTGACGACAAGAATATCACTAACTAACAACAATACTCAACTGACGACAAGAATATCACTAACTAAACAACAATACTCAACTGACTGACAAGAATATCACTAACTAACAACAATACTCAACTGACGACAAGAATATCACTAACTAACAACAATACTCAACTGACGACAAGAATATCACTAACTAACAACAATACTCAACTGACGACAAGAATATCACTAACTAACAACAATACTCAACTGACGACAAGAATATCACTAACTAACAACAATACTCAACTGACGACAAGAATATCACTAACTAACAACAATACTCAACTGACGACAAGAATATCACTAACTAACAACAATACTCAACTGACGACAAGAATATCACTAACTAACAACAATACTCAACTGACGACAAGAATATCACTAACTAACAACAATACTCAACTGACGACAAGAATATCACTAACAAACAACAATACTCAACTGACGACAAGAATATCACTAAGAATATCACTAACTAACAAAATGACGACTCAACTACTCAAGAATATCACTAACAACAACAATACTCGACAAGAATAACACTAACAACAATACTCAACTGACACAAGAATATCACTAACAAACAACAATACTCAACTGACGACAAGAATATCACTAACTAACAACAATACTCAACTGACAACAAGAATATCACTAACTAACAACAATACTCAACTGACGACAAGAATATCACTAACAACAATACTCAACTGACGACAAGAATATCACTAACTAACAACAATACTCAACTGACGACAAGAATATCACTAACTAACAACAATACTCAACTGACGACAAGAATATCACTAACAAACAACAATACTCAACTGACGACAACAACAATATCAATAACTCAACAACAATACTCAACTGACAACAAGAATATCACTAACTAACAACAATACTCAACTGACGACAAGAATATCACTAACAAACAACAATACTCAACTGACGACAAGAATATCACTAACTAACAACAATACTCAACTGACGACAAGAATAATCACTAACAAACAACAATACTCAACTGACGACAAGAATATCACTAACTAACAACAATACTCAACTGAACAAGAATACTCAACTGACGACAAGAATATCACTAACTAACAATATCACTAAACTAACAACAATACTCAACTGACAACAAGAATATCACTAACTAACAACAATACTCAACTGACTATCAAACTAACAACAATACTCAACTGACGACAAGAATATCACTAACTAACAACAATACTCAACTGACGACAAGAATATCACTAACTAACAACAATACTCAACTGACAACAATAATATCACTATCTAACAACAATACTCAACTGACGACAAGAATATCACTAACAAAACAATACTGAACTGACGACAAGAATATCACTAACAAACAACAATACTGAACTGACGACAAGAATATCACTAACTAACAACAATATTCATCTGAAGAGAAGAATATCACAAACGAACAACAATACTCAACAGACAACAGGAATATCAATAGCGTATTTTATATTTATCTGTGCTTAACAACTTATTATCCGTGGTTAATATGTTATCAATTATTGTAAACAATAAGACAGTGAATTAATATTTTACGTCGTGTTCGCCTCCCAGAAACTGTCAAAGAATGATTACACATACTCTTGTAACACATATTAGTATTAAACCTGTTACATTTTTAAAAACACTCTTTTCTTCCTGATATTTGACTTTCCTTGATCATTAATATAATTTACTATTTCTATTTTACTTTTTTCTATAATATTTTCATTTTCTGCCTCGTTCAACTATTTTATTTTATTTCGTTTTGATTTCCTGTCACTGTTTCTTAACTCCAATAAGCCACCAAGTAACTCAGCAGCATGTTTTCGGACTTACAACACTTAATATCAGGTTGATGGACACAGCACAGATAGCCCACTCTGTGGCTTTATATGAAACTACAAACCAACAAACAACTCCAGTAATACTCATAAGGTCATCTCAAAGGTTAAAGATTAATTAATATTATATTTTAATTTCACCAAAATAATCCCAATTCTGAACTTCATTAACATATTATATCTTTAGTTGCCTTCTTTTATTACCTGTTAAAATTATGTCACGTTCGGTTTATTTACGGATGAAAAATCTCAATTTATTTCTGCCTTTGTCTGCTACAGATTTGTTAATCTTGAAATTTAGTTTCACATTTACTGTCCATTAATTTTGAAAGTTAAGAAGTTGATATAAGCTTCCTGTATCATACTTTATGTAATGTTCAAATATAATTAGACTGATATGAAATTCTGTGTAATAGTATTTTGCGCTTATAAAGTACCTTTTATCTTTATCCTTTGATACCATTCTGCCTGACGTCCATACCAAGTCAAACATATTCTTGTTTATTACGTAAAGAAGTAAAAAAACTTCTCAAACTATCAAAAGTTGTTAACTTTTCGAAACTGTTAATGCGGTCGTGTGGCTTTATACATCAGGGAATCTAGGAGGTTACGTGAGTCATGGTTTCAAAAACTGTTACCAGATGGCAATATCAGTAGGAGCAATTCGTGATGACGAGTAACCTACTTGAAGTAAAAATGTATCTCAGGACGCTGCTCCTCGCCAGTACAGTGGTATGTCTACGGATTTACAATGCTAAAATCAGAGATTTGACTCCCCTTGGTGGGCTCAGCAGATAGCCCGATGTGGCTTTGCTATAAGAAAAACAAACAAACAAATCTCAGGACAGTTGGTGTGGGTATTAACACTTTTGCCAATAAAGCAGAGAACAACGTTTCGACCTTAGGTCATTTTCAGATTAAGAAAGATACAATATTTGTAGGAGTTGTATTACTAGGAGCGTTTTGATAGGGAGCGTGTCAGCGACAATCCTCTCACAGACCCAAACCACACTATTCTCTCACAGTTCTCAGGTGATGTTGCAATCTGGAATAGTGTCGAAAAACCAATAACAGCAACAAACAACCACTGCTAAACAATATAAAATTTTCACTGTACTGAGTGGATAATTAAAATAAGTGCGCACAAAATACAAGCCATATTATTTGCGAAATCGTAGAAAAGGTTTGGCTTGTTTTAAATTTCGCGCAAAGCTACACGAGGGCTATTTGCGCTAGCCGTCCTTAATTGTGTAGTGTAATACCAGAGAAATGGCAGTTAGTCGTCACCACCCATCGCCAACTCTTGGGCTACTCTTTTACCAACGAATAGTGCGATTAACCATCACATTATAACGCCCTCATGGGTAAAAGGACGAGCATGTTTGGTAGAACATAAAGCAAATTAATATTACAGTTATATCTAGACATGACTCTTGCAGGTAACAATATCAGCAAAATTCTTAAGGATTACTTTGACTCAAACTGCATACAACACATTAATAGCATAAAACCCAGAATTTTGAAAATAGCGAGTTACTTTAAGAATGTGAATGATAAAAAGAAGATTCAACAGAAAACATATTAAAACTTTACAGAACACACATCAGACCAGTCGTAGAATATGTTTGTATAACATGGATAAATGTATCAAAACACTCATCAACAAACAACATATACAACATTGTATTTTAACGCAAGCATATACAGTCCCACGATCAACAAACTCATATTTCTACACAACTGTTCAAACATGCCAATTCTATAAAACAGACTCCTGGATAACTCGCTTCAATATTATAACAGAAATATTAATTCAAATGAACTGATGAGCAAACTAGAGAGTTACATAATACATGAAGAATCTAGCTCTAAGTACCTCTCCCCTCTGAACGTCATAAATAAAAAACTTAAAAGTTCAAAAAGTGCTAGGCTAATTGAGTCGTAGATAGAAACGTAGCTCAATTTTAAAATTTTGTATATAAAAATAGGATTATGCGTTTGGGTGCATATGACTGTTTTCTGAACACAGACTAATAGTTCGATTATCCCATGAAAAGACTAAGTTAATTACAACTACGGACAATGGACAAAATTTAATATACTGTAATACAACAACAAAGTAAATGCTATTTAATTACCCAGGATTTAGTAGCAGTGCAGATAAAATAACAGTTCCAGAGAGGGAGGAAGAGGTATAGAGTAAACCTGTCCCTTTCTGGTCCGAAACATGGACTAAATCCAGATGAAGAAGAATAATTTGCTAGTGGATGTATAGTTCTAATAAGTGGCACCAGAGGATAGTGTGTTATCTACGTCTTCCTGAAAGGACTGTTTCGTGTCGCACTACTCATAAAATGTCCAAACTCAAAAAATGTATCACTAACTGTAACGTATTAATGTGTTGTGTTATTGTTATTAAGCAGAAAACTACCCAAACAGCTACCTATACCCTTCTCACCGAAAGTAACGAAACCCTATTTGTAGCGTTATTAGCCCTTTGTCTTATCGCTGAGCCAAGTAATGTAGTACAGTTGTATTCACCTGTTTCTAGACGATCGTATATGAAAGTATATATTCATACATTTAATGTTCTCAGATTTATATGATATAAATATATAACTAGAGCTTGACGGTTAAGTCTTTGTATATAATGTCAGCATGTTACACATATTGGTCAATTGCTTTTGCAATGTTTAGGAAGATTATGTAACAAACATTATCTACTTCTGCAATGTGATACAAAAAAGTGATTTTGACTTTGTAAGTACATTTACCCTTTATTAATATTTTTATGAAGCTTGAATTAATATGTACATTTGTTATTTTTGTGTTGGAATTAAACTCACTATCCACTAGTTCTGATGAAATGGAGAAGCTAGAGAGATAGACTGTTTACAGTTTAGATTTCACTACATTCACTCTCAGCTATTAACATATAAGTAAACTTACAAGCTAAAGAAAGACACAATAACAAGTTATTTTATTATGTATGGTGAAGAAGGGGGAAATGTTTTCATATAATTAAATTCTTTTTACATGTTTACAGATTATTTTATAATAGACATTTTGGGGGTATATATCAAGGGTCAAGTGTTCTCGTTCTAATGAAGATCAGTCTGGCCGTTTTTCTGTTATTTGTTCTTTTCACAGACACGATCAAAAGTACGTGGAAAGGTTCATTTGGTTTAAGTTTGTATTGCTCGAATTGGGATAAAGGATTTGCATAATTAAATAATCATCATTGTTCAATCTATTGTATTGTACATTACTCTAACATTTCTACAGAAGGTCAATCTATAGATTTCAACAGGTTTTTCAAATCGGTAAGCTGTTATAACAGGTAAAAATTATAGATAAAACTCCAACTCTATCATCTCAGGTGTTATCAATACAGATATTATTTCAAAATCTTGAAAAAAAACAACGTTTTTCCAGAGAATTATTGGTGTGGAGAGATTAAGTATGAAGGCTGTAAAATGTACATTCATAGAACCAAATCATTTGTATTTTCTTCAGTTTAGGGATGTTACAGATATTTCACAAAAATATGGTTTTGACACTAATAAAGGAAGATATGAAATTTATTACTAAGTGGTCCATAATTTTGACGGTAAGAAAACAATTTTTAAATGGTATAAAACTTATCTGTTTGACGTTAAACACAAAACTACACTAAGACAAGTATCATTGCCAGTGAAGATAAAATACTTCAAGTTAGGGAATGACATTAACAACCTCAGTTTTATTACTGCAGCTTTAGCTGTGTTCTGACAGACTAAAATTATAGAATGAATATTTCACATATTTGTTACACAGAAGAACCATAGATAATTGCCAGGGACACGTACCAAACATCAGACTTTATTCATAAGACACATTGCCAACAGTACTTCGAAATAAATTTCTGGAATGACATCGATAGTAACGGGAGGAAAGTTACATCTTAGTTTTACAGAAACAGATGTACAGGAAATATTTTGATATCTAACATCAAATATTAAGATATTTTGTTATTGAGTTTTTATACATTTTAAAACATATGTACATAACCAACCGATAACTGAAAGTTTTTCTCACATATGCCGTTCTGATATCGACATATTCCGATAGTACTTTATCTAATTCAAGGACAAGATGTTTTTCAACGCATGATAATTCCCTCTTATATCCACCAACACTGTTTTCACGTGTACGGTTATATATACGAGTAACTCTAGCCCTTAATTATACACCACTCTGATCCATCTCTAGGATAGTTTCTCGTAGGTTTTACGGATGAACTTGATAAAGATCGCATCTCATCGTGGGTCGATGGTGGACTGAGAAACTGCGCATATCAAAGTATTAAATAAAGAAACCTAAACTTTTCATCAGTGAAGTATATGGTCTTGAATATGTTTTATATTGAAGAACAATCTACAATTCCTTCAAATTCATCCCTTAAACAGCAGCTATCATCTACTGATCCTGCTTTCTAGAACATTCCCACTGTTTAAGAGTTAAATAGAATATATTGAAACTTTAAAGACACTCCTAATAATCATTCGAGAATAAAACTATATCTGCTGTATAATTTACATCAAATGTCATATCCTTCATGTCTATAGCATGCTACTTTATGATTACTATATGACAGCATCTTTTAAAAGTAAAATGAGACTTGCGAGCTGAAAAGTGATGCATAAACAGGACCTAAAATCATTCAAATATAAAATGTTCTTTTTCTGTTTTACAGGTCCAACAGGATTTGTACAAGGTGATAATAATTTTTCCTAGTTACTGAATTACAATTAAAGGTCCTTTTCAGGACCATCGAATCTTTAAAAAAGATGTTACGATTACACATTTAATGTTTTATATCTGTGATCGACTTAGTTTTCAAGTTAAGTTGATGTACGTAAATGAATCGTGATAAATTCAGCATTTTTAACATAAAAATAAATACAGTATTTATTCTAATACATCAAGCAAAATAGATGTGTGAGCTATCTAATTTCTATAAACATTTAACTTTCGTTAAAAGTAAAGGCAGAGGAGCTGCATAGTAACGCTATTAATAAAAGTGATGTCAAAACTGCCAAGATAATCACTGAAATTAATAAAGATGACATTCTTGATTATAAACACAATTTGAATATTATGCCATAATTTTCTATGGTTTACCTTATATTTACAAAGAAGGAGTTTCATTACGACCTATTGTTTTCGACAATTGAGTTTTCAGTCATACTTTACTGGGCTTTAGTTGAATTTTTAAAATGTTCACTATCATTGAATCTATATAAATAAATATCAGTATGTGTCTGTTTCTAATACGTCTCCACGTTTTTTGTTCAATTAACACCAAAGCTAACACGGTGATATAGCTCTATTTGTTGTTTGTCTGCAAACCATTAACTAGATAATCAGACCAACGTCTTGCAATTCCATCTTTCACAAATGCTAAGAGTTATCGTTAGTGTTTTTGGACAGTGTTTTCTGTGTATTATTATTCTCTGTTCTTATTGTATTATTTAATTACATAAAACATTATTGATTGTATCAATACCTTTAGTACATTAAGTTTCATGACAGTTGACAGCAAAAAAGAGAAGACCCAGGTGAATATTATATTCTATATTTTTCATATGTGTGTTTTATTTATTATTTATATCACTGAGTAAAATGTAACAAATAGTAACTTATGAGATAAGGTAAAGTAATTCTTTTTAATATGGTATACTTGTGAGCAGCCCATGGGTTATTTAATTTTGGGCTTTGGTTTCAGTTTCAGACTCTTGTAAAACAATCTTGTGAGGGCTGTTAACGTGTTTAGTTTGATTATTCTTTTTAGGTTTCTGTACAATAAGTTTATGTTCGCTTTGGCAACGTTTCAATTGACACGTGGATGTTAATTTTGAAGCTCTACCAATAACAAATTTGTTTCGGTTTTCAGTATTTTCAATAACAATAAAACGTTTCTCTGATGATGTTCTGGTTTACTGCCAAGTCTTACAGTAATAATTTTATCAACATTGTGAAAACGTCTAGTAGAGGGAGGCCTGATGTTCTTTGACACCTCCCTCTGGATACGTTCATCGTCTTTCACTTCTTTTGGTGTTTCTGTCTGAAGATGTAAATCATAATTAGTGAGGCAACAACACTCATCAATCGAAAAAATGTTTTAATAACAACAATCAGTTAATAAACATTTTAAAAATATATAATTTATTCTTTATGTAACAATCATTTTACTATTATATGAGTAAAACCAAATAAGTGTTTGTATGAAAATTGTAAGTTATGAAATTGATTTAAGATGTCTGATAAACGTTTTCTCGAAACTACGAAATATATCTCAAGCATTGTCCCAAATAGTGAGGAAGGTAATATAGAGCAGACAATACCTTTAAATAATGTTTAACATTTGTAAACTGTAATAAAACAAAATATACACCATAAATGTTGGAAGCTACAACTACCGTAGTGGACCGATTATAGGAGATCTCTAATATAATACGATCCATAGTATCAGAAACCATGGGAAAAATTGAGAGTCACAAGCCCTTTTTTCAGGTCCACAAAAATCAATAGTATAACTGAACAGCCTACAGGTGGATTAGTTGCAAGATTAGCGTTGGCCATGAGCGAACATCTGGCACGCATGCGTAGCTGGATGCTATCTGTAAATTCGAGAATGCGATAGGTGAGAGTAGGGGTTTAAAAGACCTGCAGACAGCTGCAATTATAAGGCGACTATCAATCTTATGCCTAGTTATTAATCAAAAACATGGTCTTGTAATCGGTACTTCAAAACATCATACAATTAAGTTTGCTCCAATGTTAGTTACTTTTATTTTGACCCAAGATAATACTAAAGCCATTCAGTTCTCTGCTGTCGCAGACTTGAGTAGAATGTTATAACTAACAAAATATCCGACAATAAACACGTCATCGGCACATCGGCATCACAAGGTGATGTCATCGGCACACAGAAACTACCGCACAAGGCTGTTCAATATAGTTTTCACATGTACCTTCTAATCTGTATGTTACAATACGTGTTGCCGGTGCGGCAGGGGAAATACGTCTAATGAAAGAAATTGCGGCTTGTTTGCTCGGTTTCCAGTTTTATTACAGGCTGTTATTGCCCATTGTCGGCAAAAAATCTGTTAAGGATGAACAATAAGACAATTATTTAAACGTGAAATATCACTTAAATAGACATAGCAAGAACTGTTGCCTGTAGGTAATATTTATATGCCCCGAGATGTCGGGCAGTTCATAATTTTGAACTCTGGACTGCAGTAGCCTATATACAGTGATCGTTCTGTACTGGTACACGTACACAACATATAATCAATTGTAAACTGCACTGCATGTTGAACTACTAAATAATGGGTTAGGCCTAGGTTAGAGTATCTTAATCCAACTCAAATATCTGAAGAATGAGTTGTAATCTCAACTTTAAGCTCAGTTTTGACCTGGGAACTTGAAATGAGCCAACAAACCATACATCAACAAAATAGGCATATTTCTGAAACTTTATCTGCATGCATGAATGCGAAAGTAAATTCAAAACAACGGCCTAAAGTTGGAAATAGTACACTGGAAATGCTACTGTAGCCCGAAATAATTTTGAATTATTTCAAAATGTTTTGAATTTACTTTTGCATCCATGCATGCAACTGAGAACGTTAAGCCTAGTACTCAGTACTAACTTTGCTTACTTGAACTTGTTGAACTCGTGCACGTTTCCAGACAATCCTAAATTGATTTTGTTGATTTGTCGGTTCTTTATACTAACTTTATATGAAGACGGTGCCACAGTACTGTACTACCACCAGTCGTATAGTGTATACATAACAAAGTTAATAATAATGTTGTCATACGTGTCGAAGTCTTACGCAATTTGACCTAAAAGGTCGAATTATCGTCTTTAGACTGCTTAGTTCAGTCAGTTGTTTTTCCAGCTTTTCAGAACATACTGATTTGAATCTACAGTCGCAAAATAGTTGAATAGTATGATACTCTTATTTTTCTGTAGATGTGACTAAATAAAGCAGTAAATGATGAAACAAAACAGTTCCACCACCTATAATTTCTTATACATAGTTATAGCAGAAAGAATGTCAGTTATCATAACATACAATCATCTTTTACTTGAAGTTTTATCAAGATTATGTGCTGCTCTTTACAGTAATATTTTGCAAACCAATGACGACTTGCTTCAGATACATAGTTAAGTAGTTTCTCGAAACTTTATTTACTCACCGAGCAAAAAAAAAAAAAATGTGTTCTTAACAATGCAGAGTAAAGTCGAACATGGCATATCAGGACAATTACAAAAAAATTGACTAAAGTTGAGTGTGGCAGTGAAAGAGTTAAGGGCATTGTAGCTGGGGGAAAAAACTTTGTGGTGTCCTCTTCCCTTGGTGCGCTAAACATGTGCTTATTTTGCTTAATGGTTAATTCAGGGTTGAGGTCAAAAAGCTTTTCATTTGGTTTGAGAACAATTCTTTTGGAGGCACAGAGAGATCTGTCTGCACTCTTACTGTAGTAGTGGAACGAATTGCAGCAGCATACGTCCAGGATGAAGTAATGGACAGCAACTTTTGAGCCTAAAGTTAATTAATGTATTGAATTGTCTTCAAATGCTGCCCTACTTTTCTCCCAATACTTTAGGGCAAGAATAGAAGTAGAATGGGTGAGAGCCATTTCAACTGACGTAATGAGGGTCCATTTCACACTCATAGACCTCATGGTCCTTGCCACCACAATGAGCACACATCAAGGAACCACAACATGATGTCTTCGAGTGACCAAACTTTTGACACTGAAAAAATTTGAGAGGTTTTGGAATGTATGGTCGTGCCTTGCAATTAAGATAACCTGCCTTGATGGTGGCAGGTGCAAATAATGATGTAAATGTTAAAGTGGAAACATTGGTCAGCATCATAATTCCACCTCTGCAAATTGAGATATGCCTCACTGCAGAAACTCCTTAGGTGGAGAAACCAAAGAGGATCTATGACCTGGGGATGCTCATCAAATCCTCAACAATAACTCCTCATGATGAATTCAAAATAGGATGAGGCATAACCTCAATAGGTATATCCCCAATCGCCTTTGAGTGTAAGGAGTTCACTGCATTTAGATGTGGATGTTTCCACCAATATGTTACCAGAGCGAAGCTTTTTGACTGACTTTTGAGAGCCAGCAAATCCTTCTATTTCCTTCTGAATGAAAAGAAAGACATTTGCAAGAAAATGAGGTACAGGTGTTACAAATGTTGAAGATTGCTGCCCAAAATCTTCAAGACGTGGGCTGTTCTTCACTATTTTATTTAAGTTTTTATTTGGATGGTCCATAATAAGAAAGAATATTTTGGTGCTCACTGACCCCACCCGCCATGGAGTTCTACGACGGGATGGATTACAATGCCAAACAAGAACACTGCAGCAACACCAGGGTTTCATGAGCACTATACCCAAAGACCAGTGTCAGATAACATGTTCACAACACCTGTTGAGAACATCCAACACTAGTACTTGGTTGACCCTAGCCCAAGTGGATTAGCCAATTGACCTTAAGGGGCTATTCCAAGGTCGCCCATCTACAGGAATTCAAGGTCAAAATAGTGTGTTAGGGTTGAATCCCTCAAAACCAGGAACCTCTCCTCCCCTTTATAGGTCATCATGCACGCCAAACACGTGTGTGGATGTTTAGATCCCAGAGAAGGTAAACTGAAAGAATAACCTTCCCTGGGAGGTCTTCTCACCACGTACAGGAATCTACACCGAGGGATCGATGTTAAGAGATGAAGTTTGATAATTTAATGAATGGTAATTGTTTATTGATTCCTTCAACAGTGGTCTCAAATGTGTCCTCCTTCTTAACGATAAGATATATATATTTGTTACTATTACTCATTTTGGTCACTTGAAGGAAACACACGAAAATCTCGAACTTCTTATTTATAAAGTCAAATATAAAAAAAATGTGTTTGGCTACTTTGTGGAGACCTAAATGTCTTTTGAATGTTGTAGGATTAACAATACTGTTATACAAAGTTTCTGCGTTTTTGTTTTTTTTGTGTGTATGTGAAATGGGACGAGCAAAGTACTAAATCAGCACCAGATAAAGAACTAATGGCCACCCGGAGTCAGCCTGATAGCAGGATAGAAAACATTGAACGTGAAAGTTTGGTTGACACAAAGAAAGTCCTGTTAGCTTCACTTCAAATTAAAGTGGGCTTGATGAATCAGTTTGTGAAGACCTCAGACAAAGACGTTAACTCTTTCTTTATGGACAATTTTTCAACCTTTTCAGAAGTTCCATTTAAAGAAAGGACTTTGTTTGGCCTCGGATTAGAAAATTGACTTTTGGCATTGTTTCACTGCATGTATATGTGCGTGTATAAATAGCTTGCATACTATAGATTGCATTTATTGTTAATAGGCGATTAAATGAGCAATATAAAAAAATAATGAATTAAATATTTCATTACGATTATTTGTCCAGGTTTTCAAATTGTTGTCATAATTGATAATACAACCCAAATGTACTTGGTATATTCCATCATTCAGAAATAATCCAAAAATCAATGCCAATCTAGTCAAACATCATGGAAAATCGTGAAAAAAAATTAAAGTAAGTAATGGTAGAAAGCTGAGTGTTTACACCAACAACGATTCAACTTCTACTGTCTTTCACTGTCTAAACACCCCCCGCTAGTACAGCGGTATGTCTCCGGATTTACAACGCTAAAATCAGGGGTTCGATTCCCCTCTGTGGGCTGAGAGGATATCTTTTTGTGGCTTTGCTATAAGACAAATACACACTGTCTAAACCTCGTTTTGGAAACACAGTTACCATTAAATACCTCATAAAAGAAAGCAAATGGATAGAAGCTGGCCTCTAACATTTCGACTAATTGTACTCCCTACCTCCACCCTTCCAAAACAAAAATATAAAAATGTATACCCTACCATAATATGTGTGTGATTTTTTATGATTATTCATCACTGCTGACTGGATCACCATCACTGTTTGGATTTTGACTGATAAATGGGATATCCCACAGGCATTATCCATTATGACAATAAGTTTGTAACGTGAACCAATAAAAACAATGTGATACTGATATATATAAAGAAATTTGGGAATTAACCGAAATTACATCGTAAAACACATACATACGGAAATAGAAGTAAAACAAATACAAACAAAACCAATATGTAAGTGGTACGCAAACACTTACCATAATGTTACTAACACCATGTTAAACATAATAATGGATATTTTAATTCTTTTGTTTATATGTGGAGACATTATTAAATCCTGCGTAACTCAATATAAAGGTTACACTGGCAATGTCGGTATATTTGATATAGTAGAGACACATTCACCACTATCTGTAAATATTTCAATTTTTTTTAAGTTATATGTGGGGACATTATTAAATCCTGGGTGGCTCCACTGTTAGAGGTAAAATTTAACACTGGTCGTTGTTCCAGCAGTGTAGGTGTATTTGATACAGTAAACACATGGCCACCACTATCTGTATATATTTTCAATTTTTTCACAAGCTTCATAATTTTTCTGTTGAAAAATCAACAGAATAAGTTTTATGTGGTTTTCTCAACATATCATAAAGGAATAAAATGTTTCATACTTTAAATTAAACGTCAGAAATATATTTCCATACATAAACATGAAAATCACGTGACTATATGTTTATACTTTTATATTATCACAGAACCAGTTTTATGTTTATAATTTAATATAATGTGCTTAAATATTAACATACAGCCCAGTTATGTTTTAATCATAATATATATATGTAATTCTCAACATATTTTGAACTTTCTCTGTTAATTTGTATAAAAGCAAATAAAATTATTTATGGCATCGTCAGTTCATCACTAGATTGATTTATAACGTCTACAAACCAAAAGGTAAAAGAATGTTTTTATTATTCGCTCTGCTCCCCGATGGTACAGAGGCGAGCTTACATATTTACAACGCTGAAATCACAGGTTTGATTCTACTTGGTAGACAGTGTAGATAGCCTGATGCGGCTTTGCTATAAGAAAATACATTACAATTCACTTACAAAATCCTTCTTAACTGTATAGATAGCTTTTCTCCAGAGTTACACTATTCACTTCCAATATTCACAAATCTTGTAGAAACAATAAATTTCTTAATTCTACAAATTTTCGTTAAAAGAATAGATAAGCAAACAACTAACTGTAAGCATAAAAAGTGTTTTATTCATGGTGGAACATATTACATGTTTCAAGAATACATTGGTTTGTCTTCTTAAGACACAGAAGGCATATTTTCACTATTTTTTACCATCAGTAAAACACTTCTTTATGTTTATAAATCACTCTGTTCGCATACTGTTATAATTACACGATGTTCTTCACAATTAATGTATTTAGTTAAAATGTTATTGATCAACTTAAGGTATTATTCAATATTTCCTACCAGTAGTCATATCCAGTTAGTTTTAACGTCTTTACTTAAACCTAGTTTTTATTAAGTTCTTGTTCCACATTTTCAAGTATTTATCTTCATCAATCACCGTTGTTGTACATTTAACTTTTCAAACAACACTCGAACTACAAGTGTAAAAGTCTTATCTCTTTTCCCTTTCCTTAAGTTTCTGATAAAACATGAAAATAAGTTAAAAATGTATTATATCGCAATAAAAATAAATACATTAATAAAGCTATCAGTCACCATCGTCTTACTGACAAATGAATGTACATGATTTATAATATTGTCTTTTACAAAATACAGATTATATCCTTTTCTAAGTTCTTGGTTAATTTTAAGCTAATCCAAACAGTTTTCTCATGATAAAATCTAAATTATGTTTTCCTTATTTGTAGATATTATTGGAAATCAACTTCACATGAAACTTGTCCTTATTCTTAGTCTACACAAAAATCAACCAAGGGTATTTAAGTTAAGAGTGTTTTGGTCTCTGGATCAAGGCATCCCACTGTACTTACACGCAACAATCCTTCACAGATTCAAAATTATCTTAAATAGAGCATAATATATACAGAGCTATTCAATGTTTAATTCTGCACGCGTGTGAATAACTTATTTAGAAAATAAAATTACTTTGATTCTCTACGTTCTCAGATTCTAAATATACTGCGGTATACAGTATGTGAGAAGAAGATGAGGTATGACAGACATCAGAATTTTTAACGTTTCATCTAAAGTTGTCATGGCAACTGTGTAACACAAAACAAACCAAATCTACATCTGTTTCTCGCAATATCGATTGTAGAAAAATGAAAATAATCCACTTGACAAAGAAAACACACAGTAATAACTACATCGTTAAAAAACTATAGCAAGGCAAAATCGAAAGTCACCACAACCTGAACGGATAAAATTCCACACAAAGCTCAGCCTTACTATGTAACTACTGGCATGTGCCTTCTTTCAAACAGTTAAAATATGAAAAACAAAATGTGCAGATAAAAATACAGTTGCCTTTTATGCAAAATTTCGAATAAAACTATATACTACGTTATTCCTCCCATCAGCAGTACTGATACTGAATGGTATTCTCGAAACGGTAACTTTTAAAATGTGAACTTCAGATATCGTATTGAATCAGAATATGTTTCCCATACAGTTGCAACAGTCTGCAGTAATATGCAAATAAGTTGAACTTAATTCAAACTCGTAATATAACTTATGATATGTATAAAATTAATACATTTAATCTCACTTCCTATAATTTGTTTAGAACATTCGAGCAAAGCTATAAAGCGCTATTTTTGCTAGCCGATCCTAATTTTTAACACATATATTAGAATTGAATAACACTCACCGATTAATCTTGGGCTATTCTGATTGAATATTTCGATGTGACCATCAACATTTTAACGGCTCTGAAGTTCGAAACACGGTTTTTGCGGCAACTGAACACGAGCCAGGGACATTCATGCTAACCACTAAGACAGTAGTGGTGAACTTCATAATATCGTTGATTTGTTTCTTACCCAGACTGTTGTCTGGGGTCCAAAATATATTGCCGTTTAACATACTTTCAGAATGCTTGACAAATTGAAAATTTCAGTTATAGACTATTAACTGACGATATGGTTTCAAATAAAGAACTGAATTAATATTTTAAAACAATTTTTAAAAACATTACAGAACTGGTTTGTTCGATCACGTTTTCGTTTTCTCAATTTGAAATTCCCACCTGTGAAATCTTTAGGTTCTCCACAACTCAACCACAATCGGAAACTTGTTGAGAAATTTATATGCAAAAACGGCTCGTTTGGGCTGAGAAAACACTTTTACATAGAAGAGCGAACAACGTTTCGACCTTCTTCGGTCATCGTCAGGTTCACAAAGAAAGAGGTAACTGACCGGAAGCTGACCACATGTTTGAAAGGGGTTGTGTAACTGTGTGTCGAAATGTAGAGGGCGGTATTAGATGTTTGAATATATAATTTTATTTATTTTATTTTATTAATATAGGTATAAAGGCGTTCCTTTATATTGGTTTATTTTGGGTTTAAGTTGTTGTATAAGTAGTATATGGTTTCGTGGTTTTTTGATTTGTGAGCTGTATTTACTTTAGTTGGTTGATTTTGCTTTCTGTCTAGGTGGGTGCGTATAATGTTTTCTACGGTTTGTGGAGGAAACTTATACTGCTGTATACCATATATTCCTGACAACTCGTAATCTGAGGGTCGCGGGTTTGCATCCCCGTCGTGCCAAACATGCTCGCCCTTTCAGCCGTGGGGGCTTTATAATGTGACGGTCAATCCCACTATCCGTTGGTAACAGAGTAACCCAAGACTGGGCGGTGGGTGGTGATGACTTGCTGCCTTCACTCTAATCTTACACTGCTAAATTAGGGACGACTAGCACAGATAACCCTCAAGTAACTTTGTGCGAAATTCAAAAACAACAACAACAACAACAATTGTTAGCCTACTGCACAACCCCCAACCAGGAGGACAATTTCTCGGCCCACTGAGTGGAATCGAACCCCTGATGTTAGCGGTGTAAATCCGGAGACATACTGCTGGACTAGCGGGGGGAGCATGTATATGTATATATACACATTAATTCCAGCTGACAGGTGATATAATTAGTCTCATAACTTAATGATTTGAATGATGCAAAAAATTAATTATATTAATTATTACAAAGTCAAATTGTTGCTATTATTGCAATAACAAATACATTTTCATCTGGACTTTTTTAACCACTATGGTAACTTTCAAGATGATATACATTTAATCACACAAAAACTAAAATCCCACATTAATATAGTGAAGGGACTGGTGCAAGATTTACCTATTTCAGCTCCATTCAGAGAGCACCCAAAGAAACTCATGGAGTGTGACACCCAATAGCAGGAGCTTCACATGGATATACTTGTGGGATACTACTTGTGCAAAATTTTGAGAAATAAAAGTACTCTGAGTGGCACCGTGAGCCACTTTACAGAATCCTGTAAAATAGAGAAAATGTATTCATCTGACTAAGGATGGTAAGTAGATTGGAAGATAACAGACTGGAATAGGCAGTAACTCACATGAGATGAGACAGCCAGGTGATGAAGATAGTGTGTGATGAAAGTGGAAGATGTAGTCCACATGCCAGTCTGTAAAATGTCATCAAGTAGCCATCAAAACAAGAGGCAAAAGAATGGGTGAGATGGGAGATTTGATGAGAAGAAATATGGAACAGCCTGCAGGTATTGACATCCAATGAAAAGTAAACCAACAACAGCAGTTGACAAACTAAGTCTGTAAGTTTAGATAGTGATAAGTCCCTCAAAGAAGAAAATCCCAGGGAAGAAAGAAGTGAAGAAGGGAGCCAGGAAATTATGAGATGTAGGCTAGGTAGCAAGATACAGCATAAACAGAATGCGACAGAAGACACAAGTCAGATTGAGCATGGAGTTGTGAAATGGAAGGGAAGTATGGGAGAAGGAGGAATCACCTCCCAAATGCTGAAGTCTTAGAAAGAAAAGAGACCAGACACGATAAAGTAAAAGATATGGAGGATAGAAAAGGGTATGGAAAGAGTTCAAAGCATAGAAGTCTGAGAGGTGGTGACCTAAGGGAAGGAGTAAGAGGAAATAGAACTGTAGGGAAATTTAATATCAGGAGTAGGCGACCATTGGCTCAGAGAAACTGGGTAAGAGTATGCACGATTATTAAGGTCCAAACTGAGCAAGGGAACAGGGCAGGGATATCTATGGAAGGAGAGGAAAAATATGGATAGAACTGGGGAAGACAGTACCTTGCAAAATCAGGAAAGATAATGGGTGGTAGACAAGGCAGCCTAATGACCAACAATGGTAGAGAGAGCCAACCCTTTGTTGAAAAATATTGTAAAAAAAAGAGAGATAGCCAACAATGAGACAGTCAGGATGAAGATGGTGATGAATAGGTCAGAATGAAAACACTATTACACTGGTAGATAGACAGGGTAGATAAGCAACAAGAATAAGACAGGAAAAAGATCACCATATAAGAATGGCTGGTTTGACAGGTAATGGATTGGATAAATCCCAAGTATGAAATCAAATAGCAACATGTTGCAGCAAGAAAAGAAGGTGTGAGAGGAAGGAAAAGAGGGAAATAGCAAGACAGAAGGCAAAAAAAAAACCAGTGATGAGTCAGTCAAAGAGGTGCCACAAGGGCCCATAATAAAATCATGGAGGTGTGGCAAAAGCACAGATGCATAGACTCCCCAGGAGAGAGCTTGCTCATCTGAAAACCAAAGTCAATAAACTATTCCATGGGGCAGAACAAAGTCTGGTCAAGATATATGGCCTACATTGAGGTTTACAACATATAGTACATGACAGACAATAAGACAAATGTATTGAGAAGTGACACACGAAAAGAAGGTATAGGGTTTGAAAACAAAGAGTCCTGGATCTGATACTTTTCTGACACTTGATATAAGATATGACTGTGAAGTTTAAAGAGTGAACCATAACTAAATGATCCAACAGGAGGGGTAGAAAATGGGAACTTGCCCAAAGTACTGCCAAAGTTTGAGTACATTAAGCTGAAGTCAAGATACATCCTTGATCAGAGTGTTCAACATAAGGTTGTCATTCAGAGATGCCTCTCTTCCTAGTAAGAATATATTGGTGAAAAGGCATAAGAAAATTTGGGTGGAAGTAGGTGCACATTTATAGTGGTATCGAAGTGGTAGACAGCCACTCAAAAATGTCTGTGAAAAGAGAAACAGTAGGCCCAAAGGTTCCTGTGATTCATTACACTGGTTGCACAAGGGCATTCAGAGATGGTTGATATGAGCATGGCCCAGTAGAATAAACAGTTTCAGGAAAGCTATAGTTACTAAAGACAATAGAGTCTCTCAGGCAACACGAGTAGGAGAGACTCACATCCCAGTGAGAGAATGTTCCATCATTTGCAGATAGACAGGGTAAGATTCAGCCCAGCTGAGAAAGAAGTTGAAAAAATACTCCCAGAAAAACAAGGTATTTGATGGGATAAGAAAGCATTTAGAAGTCTTGGCAAGCCATCCTACAAAGACAGTTTCCTACAGAAGGAAAGTATGAAGGTAAGACTTCTCCTGTTAATGGGACAGAAGAAGCCAATCATTCATGTAATAATGAAAATCATAGAGCAAGTTCTTTCAGATGGTACACAAAAGCCTTGACTGTTCTGTTAAAGACATAGGAGGTCAATGCAATGCTAAAAATAAAAAGGATCGCTGAACTGGAAGGAATGATTTCAAGAAACAAATTTGAAATATTTTTAAGACTCAGCATTGGGAATATGAAGAAACATATCTGAGATGTCACTCTTGCTCATCCAAAGTCCAAGGAAAAAGAACCAACAAAGAGTAAAGAAATTTTCCATGCAAAAATGAGGGATGACCACCTAGCAGATGAAAGTGGAAAGGTAGATTACCAGCCTCCAGTCCCCAGTTTTATTGGGGACCACAAACAGGTGAAAGTAAGACCCTCTCTATGACTTGTTTGTGCAACAGATCTGGCACAGTGACTTCCAGATATTGAAGATAGATGTAATTTGAGAGAGAAGTGAAGTTAATCAGCTATTAACTGAGAGAAGAATTGAAAGGACAGTCCATGAAAACTAACAAGTATGACCCATCTAACTGCAGATAGTTGTTAACAAAGATGTGCATATCACAAAGACCAGCCCCCATGACAACTGAATCTGCTCCATTGTCATTGATGAATCCAGAAAGTCTGACACTGGGCTGAAGAGTATTGAGCAAAAGGATAAAATAGGAAAAGGGGCAAAAATATAGGAAGTGGGAGGAGTATAATGAAACAAGTAAACAGGGAAAGAGTAGTAGTACAGTCTATGGCAGAAAGGAGAAGGGAACAGGAATTGCCAGAAAATTCAAGTAGGGCTCGATGAATTGTCTCTTACATGAAGTGAAGAGAGGAAAGGTAATAAAACACAGAAAGTAGTATTAAGCAAAGACAAGAGAACTAAGCACTGGAGGTGAAATCGACCTCAGTGGGCTTGCTCCCAAACAGGCAAAAGAGATTTCAAGGTCTATGACTCTAGAAGGAGGAAGTTCAGTTAACTGTAGGCCATGATAAAGGAATTAGAAAGCAAGGACAAGAAATAAGATCACTGACATGGGGTAGATCTATAAAGGAAGCAATATTATTAACATAATTTTCAGAAGATAGAAAAGAATCAAAATTATTTAAGTTGGGAGTTGTGATGTAGAGAATGGGAAATATAGTAAGACAATGGAATGAGAGATAGAGTGATAAGGTCCAAATAGCATGAGGATGTCTAAAAATTCTCCTCAACGACAAGAGAGCATAACCAGAAGGGGGAGACAAACAGTAAAAGTTGTCTTTCTCATCATATTCCTTCTCAAAATGAGGGGAAATAATTCATGGCTGCATAATAAAACCTACTACCCTATGCACAATGGCTATCATGCCATTTATGTTTAACATGTTTTCAGTAGCCAAATTAAGAAATTGACAATTGCAAGGTTATTCCTCATCTCAGCAGATGCCAAAGTTGCATGAACTTGAAAGTTCATAGTTTGATAAACTAAAGAAAACAAAGTTCCTTTATTAGATTGCAAACCTCTGTAAGTTATGAATACAACAAAATACATCAAATACACACAGTGCTAAGGAAGATTAATGAAGAATCTCAGTGGAAAATCTCAGTGCACAGGAAGATTATGTCATGCTCATATTAGTGGAGGGCTTTTATTACATAATAACATCATTATGTAATGGTGAAAATCATGAGAAATCTAGTGAGTGTTGGTTGAAGTTGTTTAAAGAATTGTGGAATGCAAATCTCTCAGGCAGATGCACAAGAAAGATTGCTTTCTGTGTGAGAAGGTAGGTATGGTCTCAGAAGTAAGACATTTTTATATTAATGAATGTATTATTGTGAACAGTGTGATCTATCTAAAATATTTATCAGGGTTAATATAATACAGTTCAGAAAATGATGGTTTAATTAAACACAAGTGCAATAATAATGTGAATTTACTGAGCTTATTTGGAAATATGCAATCCACTTTGTTGATTTTAAAAGTAAAATATACACAAAACTTTACTTAAAACACATTGATAATAGCAAAACAATTATGTCATTAACTGAAATGTTGTGGAAAGCAAAATATAAAACTAAGCAATTACACATGAAAAAGTGGAGTGGTCCACAAATGGCATCTAGCACATGAGTGGCATGTGCATTTATGTTAGCAATTTGCTTAGAGATGTGAAGTGTGAAAGTTGGAGTAAAAGTTAGCAATGAAGTGAATGTAAGGAGAGGTATTCCTAACAGTTGGCCAGACTTCTATAAAAATTATATATCAGTGGTGAAGTGAAGGTGACAACAGCTGAGTGCTTAGCAGGACATATTAACGTTATAAAATATAAACAAATCAAAAAAACAATTCCCTATTTTGTTTATTTGATTTATATGTGTATATATCTTTATTTAAGTTAGGTAGTGAAAATTTATGACCATTTTGTTTTCTTGAATATTTTTATAGATACTTTTTTAAATTTATGATGGGGAACATCCCAGAGGTGAAAACTGCCATTGAGTATACTAAAGTTATCTTCTGAATGAGATTAAACAGTTTCAACAAAAAGGACTGCAATTTTACCTTTTGAATCAGTTCCAACAACTCACTGGATTTCTTTAGTTTCTCTAAATTTTTTTCAACCTGGAGAACTGCCAGTACATGTCTGTCTAAAACAGCAGCTTTCATGGTGTCTCTCAGTTCTTGTCTACAGTTGTGAATCATCTGTATTGTATGATAAGAGTATTAAGATGATGTAATTATTCAAACAATTATTTAAAAAAAAACATCTAAGATGTTGGAACACATTTAAAGTTTAAATGTACCACAAAATTATTTAAAAGGTGGTGCTACCCGTAACAATAGATTTAAACAAATAAAAATATGTTTTCTATTTGTATTTCTTTCCTGTATGGAACGTTTTTAATAACTGCATTTTATTTTTATCACAACTACATTTTTCTATTTCAACTAATAAGTATAAGAAGATAATTGAATTACACAAAGCACTAATAATTATATTTGATGTTTAAAATACTAAGCTATATACATAAATATGTATATAAAGAGAATAAAAAGTCAGAGATAAAACAATAATATATAAATTGTCTTCACACAAGCAATAAAATACTACTTATACAAATTCTAAAACATTGAGGAAATATTAAAATAGTTGTAGTGCATACCTTCCCTCCTCTGGCATTTGAGCCATAATATCAGGGAACTAAAGATTGGCTCTAAATATAGCCATGTAGCTTGAACTTTTAACCACTCATCAATTATCTCTCTAACATCAACAACTTGTGTTCCCACTCTCTGTAAAAATGAAAAATAAAAAAGTGAAAATACTTCACAATTTGAAATATATAGTATATGAAATATAAAGGTATATATAGTGTTTATCATAAAATAAAAGTAATATTTAACAAAGAAAAAATTATTAGAATATAATTAATTTGATAAAAATATTTTATCAAACCTTTTTTTACATTTGTGAAACATTACCTTTAAGTTTTCTAAAACACAGTAAACATTACTCCTTAGTATAACACGTTTCTTTTACACTATCATTTCAAACATAGTCCTTTTTAGATTTTTTTCATGTATATATCTATCTTTATGTGTATTTGTCTTTAAGAAAACAATACACACACATACACATGTATATGATTATATCTGTACTTAAAAAAATTGAGAACGACCATCAACTATGTTACAAAAAAAAATTAATTTTTTGCAGCTTACTTTAACCACAAATAGAGTTAGCTAGCATTCCTCTCAAATGAAATGCATGTGTATCAACATAAAACTAATTTATTCGTTGTGGGCCTGGACTATTAATGAAATATCCAGTTTCAGACAAGAAAGAAGACTGAATATTGTTTGTGAGTTTGTAAAATTTTAGTATATAAATAATTATTTCTCATAATTATTTTTAATAACTGTTATTATAAATTGTATTGTTTTTTTGTATGTCAAAATTGGTTTGTGTTAAGAAACTTGTGTGTATTAATCCTGTTGGCAAATATTGTAAATTTAATACATTGTGACATTTAATTATCTTCTAAATTAAAATTAAAATGTCTAGTTATTTGAAATCGTAATATGTAATGTATGTAACGTAATTAGTTGTAGACTAATAGATAAATTATAATATGTAACATACGTAATAAATGTCAATATTATTTTCATTTCTTACCTTAGAGTTCATCAACTCCTGAGTGCTTTTTGGAATGGTTAAAGCTTTATCTACAATGTGTTTGTACTCATCACAAATCCTACAAGATAAAAACTTATACATGTTGTGCCATGTTAGTTAAAATTAAATAAAAGTAGGCATTTATGAAGAAAACTCAAAAACTGCATGTTAAATATATAGAGCAATCAAACAATTTCTCTTAAGTGTTTAGTTTTTTCACATCTGTATAATTAAAGTGTATTTTCTTTAACAATAAATCATTACTTCTTGGTGTTCTTGTGTGTCAATCATATGTGCAAACACAGGTATTTTAACCTTTAGTGAATACAGTGTACACAGTGTAACGTGGTTTCATACACTTACTGCTACAGTAATTATATCTCATACACTAAGCCAATAATGTACAGTGACTCCTATTTCTTACTTGTGTCAAAGAGGCATTAAAAACAGGAAGTTCAATTCCAATAGCTGTTCAGCAAACTTATTCCTTTCAGCAACCATCCTATTCAAAAAATCCTCCACAATAAGCAGTTTGAATATTCCAACTGGAACAGCCTCTTGTAGCAAACCTGTAACCAGTTGAGGCTATGCAATAAAATAAATATTAGTTGGACTGATACATTTAGCTCGAACAATCAGCCACCTGTCAGTTTATACCAGTATTCCAGTGCACTGTCAGTGTCTGGGTTATTGTATCTGCCATGAATGAAGCAGTTTGGAAAAAAACCTAGTATTTACACTCCAGTCCTCTTGAATCATCAGGCTCACAAGCACGGGTTCATAATTACTACCTACTTCATCCTCTTCAAATGACTGTGCATTGGAATTTTGTAAATTACTTGCAGTTTCATTCAGAGTAAAACTCTAAACAACTTTGCTATCTTGTTGCCATAATAGTAATCAAAACAAGGCACTGCAGAAATCTCAGGTCATGTGAACTGAAATTTTAGTAAAAAATACTTTCTACTAATTGAAAGAGGGAAACACACATGCATGATCATTGTACAATACTAAAGGACTGTTTATCTGTTTGCTTACACACAGTTATAGCATCTTTGCTGATTGATGTGTTAACACATCATTAGTGCCTGATTAATAGAAATGACTCATTAGTACTTCATTGGTGATGAACATGTTAATCCAACAATAATAGTAAGGCTTTTCTCAATTGTACAGAATTTCCAGTCATCGTGTAAGTCTAATATTTTGTTTATTAGGGTGAAAACCTGAAGGTGAAGAATAGAAGTGATATAAATAAACAAACGAAAATGGTTATAGTTATTACTAGGAAATAAGACTTTATTAGTTAAAAGAAGTTTCAGTTCTATATCAACAAAATCATAAATAGCAAGAGTACTACAAATGACTCAATACAATCTAATGATTTTAGGATTTCATTTTCTAGTTCATTGATTTACAACAGTAAGTAAATTTTACAATTTTTTTTATACTGGTTGACTTTCATTAAGGCATTTTATTTTAATTATGATCTGTAATAACTGATGTAGTTCTAAACTAGTTGGCTTTTGACTATAACATACATAATTTTGTAAGGGTCAGATATGTTTTAAAATTGTCTTTCACAAATTATCAGTGTTACCTTTAGCTCTTTTGAATATTTGTAGAGAATAATAACCCAATAAACAATAGATTCCTACTTCCTTCTATATATACTTCCTTCTGTTTAATAGATTTTACAAAAATACAACTTAACAACTTATGCATCATTTTTTATTTGTTATCTTTTTTATGTCAGGATAGGTTATCAACTTTAAAATATTTTAATAAATTTATAAAATGACTATTATCAAGTAGATAAGATAATATATTAGATGACATAACTGTGAAGGTACTTATTAGTGTAAATTAATATTTACTGTGCAATAAAAAAAATGCTACACACTTTTTAAATTAACAGTATGTATCTAATACCCTCTCATTTTATGCTTTTTGTTGATAAACTGATTAGATTAGAATTTATAACATTAAAAAAGTCTGTGCTTAAATTTTTTATGGTGTTACCTTTTACTTTCTTCCTGGTGCTCATTTGAGATGTTATTCAATAACTTTTCCAAAAGGATCTCTGTTTGACTAGCTAAAGACTCATAATGTTCCCGAAAATCCAACTGGAACATTCCAAGATCAACAATTTTGTCTGCAGTGTACATAAATTTGTTGATCCATGATTTATACTCATAAACCTGTTTTCTCCATACTACAAAGCTGCTCTCACTCTAACATATTAAACAGTGATTTTTTTCAGTCTAATGAAGATGCATTATTGGGAAATAAAAAAATAATAAACTAAAAAATACATAAAAAATGTTATCATAAAACTGTTTTTGAACAAAATTTACAGATTTAAAACATATTTTAGGATAGCAAAACTATTTTAGAATTAGGACCTCCTTCTTTTCTTTACTAACATCTCTAACTGAACACTTCAATGAATGAAGTTCTTAAAAATAAGTTCAAACAGTGTTAGGTAGTGCAAATCAAAGACCTGCATATCACATAACAAGGTTCTTGAAATTTCAGTGGAAAAAGAACTAGAAGGTTTCGATGGAAAAATTTAATATCTAATAAACTTAATAAAATATCAAATTAAAAGTATTTATATACGTCTAATAATGTAAATGAAGAGAATTTATCTTTACAGGAAAACTTTGCAAAAAAAAGCATGAATATGACTTATTGCAAAAGTTTTACTATATCAAAGAAAGAAAAATAGTTTTTTGAATCAATAATACAAGTGAGTTTGGTAAACCTTAGACACAGAATTATAAATTCAAAATGCAAAAAATTATTTTTTAAAGTTCAGAAGTTGACATTTTTCATACACTGAAAATGTATTATAAATAGGTACTTACTTCGTCTTACATAAAGCTATCTCAACCTTTTCTGCCCTCTAAGCATTGTAAAACATTTTCATGATCAGCCTGCCAGTTAATATACTTCACCAATTTCACATGATACCTCAACATGTACATATCATGTGAATACTCTCCACTAATTTTTTGCATCACCTACATTTGCACAGCTACCTCCCTCTGCTATTGTTATTCAATCCTCACTTTCATGGCAGGTTATAAAAGAAGAACACCAGCCAAGGGTAGAGGAAGTAAGCAGCTATCAGAAATGCATTTTCAGTGCATGAAATATGTTAACTTCAATATGGTCTTACCTCCTTTCATATAAAACTTGAATTCAACACTGCAAAGTTTTAGCATACAATGTGGGAACCAAGTGGAAAGTGACTCCCCTGAATGAATGTATGTGCTTTGAGATGAAAATGAAACACACTTATGAGGTACCATACTGACTTCTGGAACAGGTATGCTCTTTGCTCATGATGTAGGAAATGAATCTGTCATAGGTGTAATCCACAGTAAAATATAAACAGAATTAGCTACATACACGTGCAATCTCAACCAGACAAATGAGATTTCATGACTTGTCCTTGGCATTAGAAGGTTGATGATGAAAAAAGATAAATTATGACATAAACATAAACGTGACTAAGCCACGTGGACTGTGTTATCTATATATATACGTAACAAGCCTAATCATAAGTATACAGGAATTAAGAAGTGGAAGTTAGCTTCTGGCTGAAACTGGACAAACTCCCAAAACCACATTAGGAACAAGAAGTATAATACATCAAAACTAGCATTACAGGGTTGCCTCAAATCAACCTCATGAACAAAGCAATATCTGTAACCAGTGTCACGAACAGAAATCGTTCATTACCCAGTCATAAATACAGGAAAGAGATATCCAGCATCTGGAATTATTAGGAAGATTTGTAACACTTACTCAACCATAGGAACAGTGCACTTATGTCCTGTATCTGTCACTGAGAAGCAGGTGAAGTCCCCCAAACTCAATTGTAGGAGCTGGAAAAGAACCTCCTGCAACCAGAATTAATGAGAATAGGAGTCTCTACCATAAACAGCTATAAGAATAGGAGAGTGTCATCCTGCACCTAGTTTTAAGAGGAGGATTCTGTATAGGCTGGGCCTGCTCTAACCTATTTGTTACTTTATTTTGACAGGAGTCCACCTGATAAAAAAGCATCCAGAGGAAATGGAAGAAGGCAGATCAGCCTTGCCCTCTTCTAACTGGTAAAGTAAATTTCTAGTCTCACTCATGATCAATCTTTTCAGAAACTAAGAAATGGGTAAGAACTCCCATGTTACACTGAAAGAAAAAAGGGGAATTACATGTGGTGGGGAGTCCAGAGGACCATCACACTAGAGAAAGTACAATGGGTATCTTTAATTCCTACTTTTAAAAGCATATCACTCCCAATTAATGCAATCAAAGGTCAGCAAGCATGGGTGATAATCCCCTTCTGCTTTACTCAGGAAGTCCATGAGTGATGGTCTCCAAATGATATATACATATACATACCACAGGGTATGCTACAAGTGGTCTTGTTGAAACATCCCATTCCTACAGTGAGTGTTATAATGTAATCATGACGTCAATAGTGCATATCTGACCAGGCAAAAAGATATGACAAAATGATGAATAAGGTGAGAAAACACATTGTGGAGGTGGGGGCCTTCCATGGAGGAGTTAGAATACACCAGCCTAATGAGTTATTATGAAAAATGAAAGGTTTCCAGGGTATAAAAGTTGGGAAATTGAACCTCAAAAGTAGTCAGGAAATACCACATAAAATCATAAGGAGAGAACTAGACAAAAGTTAATCAGCATCAGCACCAATGAAAGATGAAAGTGATAGTCAAACAGCATCCATGAGCAGCACAAATCTTAGGGATGAAAGACCAGTTAAGCAGTATGACATAAGAGAAATGGTAGAAGAAGCAGGTAACATTGAAAACAGAAATATCTAATTTGTGATTTCCATAAGCAATGAGGAGAAGAAAATAAAATCTTGAGGGGGGAAGAGGATGATGGAACATGAAAATGAAAGTTCAAAGGAAGGATGGTAAAGATGTAAAGAATCACACAAAGATCCCAATCATCCATATTATAGGAACATAGAGGATGCATGACTTGAAATAATAAAAATGGAGAGAAATGAAAGGGAAAGACAAAACCTGCAGAAAAGGAATGTGTTTGACAAGTCTATCAGATATCTAGAAATGACCAACGTGGAGAACCCTTTGTCAAACAACCAGGTGAAGAACAATGAAAGAGAATGAACAGAAGGGTAGAAAGGAAAAAACTCACAACAAATAGATCAAAGTATTAAGGTATACTCTCACCTATGTGGTAAATGGACATGAAAGGGTACAAGAAAAAAAAAAGATGTAACACATGGAGTCAATCCCTGGGCTGAAACAATGCACCTGACAAAAGCCATGTGTGAAGGCAGTGTGGTGACATCTGGACGAACAATATATAACTGAAATCAACAGAATACAGATTTAAGGGTAGACAAAGGTTACACAAGTAAAGGCTGGAGCAGTGAGAATGATGGTTATATTGGCCAAGACAGAACCACTAGTAAAACAAGACATAGTGTGGTTTGGAATAAAAATAGAACTCTTGAAAGAATATCAAATAAGATATTAAGCATAATTGTGAAGAATTCTCCATACTTGACTGAACACGACTACCCCCCAAAGTTAGTGGATAATAAACAGAAGAAGAAAGAAAAGGAAATTTGGTGATCCAGTGGAGAAAGGCATAAATGAGATATCTCCAACTGAAAACATATCCACCTACAGGCCTGTAGATTAAGAGACTATTCCACATGTAGAATCTTGTTGGGAGGAGATAAAAATCCACTACCAGATTTAGGAGAAAAGGCAAGTGAAGACCACAAAGTGGTAATTGTGGGCCCAGAAAAGAGATTTAGGATCTGAAAACACAGAGACCTTGAACTGTTACTTCCTGGCTCTGTGATACGAGTTACTACAGTGAAGATGTCAGAATGTAACATTACCACCCACTCCATGATAGAGAGAGGAAGAAAGTAGGATAAAGCTTGATGAACTGCCAAAACTTGAGAATGGTGATATGGAAAGAAGAACTCCAAGCTGTAGATTACAAGGATAAAATGATATTACTAGTGTCATGAAAATAAGAAAAGAAACCAAAGCAAAGCTCAGCTCTGTAACCAGGAAAGAATAAAACATGTCAGTGATGGAACAAAACAAACATTTAAGTTCTAAGTTTACAAAATTAGTATGATAAGGCACATAGTGAAGAATTACAAAAAACAACAGCATTTATTCAAATAGAACAATCAAGTACCTATTTCTGGTATGTAATCTAGAAATTATCTAAATCTACCTAATTAGCAAAGTACTTATAAGTATCAAATAGACAACCATCTAAGTGTATCTAGCCCACAAAATATGTAATAATAATAACTGTGCAAAATGATTAAGATTACCTAGAAAACACATTAATAATCCACATCTAACTTACAATTCATCTGAAGTAATCTAGATGACAAAGGACACATAATTACATCAAACACTGAAGAAAATTATGAGAATAAAGCATGGAGATAAAAACAATGAAAAATATCATTCTTATAGATTAGTGAATTACATGTTACTAGTAAAGATATGTGACATACAAGCTATTTAAACATATATAGCTTAAAAAGTACTGATAAATATCAGACAAACCATCTAAATCGGCATAGTCCACAAAATAATAAAAAAAATGTGCAAACCAATAAAAATTACCTAGAAAACACATTAAGAATCAATATTAATTCACAAATCCTCTAAATTAACCTAAAGAAAAAAGGACACATTTAAGTCCTACACTAACAAAAATTAAGATGATAAAGCACACAGTTAAGATTGATGAAGAAAATTATGAAAAGATAATAAGAATTGTTTGTCTGAAGTTAAGCACAAAGTTTCACAATGGGTTATCTATGCTCTGTCCACCATGAGTATTGAAACCCAGTTTCTGATATTGTAAATCCACAGACATACTGTTGCACCATTTGAGAGCTGGAATAACATAAGATGTTACAAGTAGTAATCATGTGTAACTTGCAATCAATTTAAACATACTTAGTTAAAGAACTAAGTGAAAATAACCTAACAAGCCCTTGAAATTTGTTAAGTCTACACAGTATTTAATATTAATGAATATGCAAAGAAAAACAACAAAGTAATAATCAATATCTCATTTGCAATGCCTCTAAAGACACTTAGATGACAAATGACACATAAATTTCTAACATAGCAAAGTCTAAACAGAGATGACACAAAATACTTAATTCTTCCATTTTTAGACAAGGACAAAGCCACACAAAAAGTATTGGAGCCAAGCTACAAGTGTATTAACCAAGTGTGAAGCATTCATGTTGAAATACTTATCATGGATTCCCTGATAGAGCTGGAAGCAACAGGATAAAGGACAGGAAGAACAATTCACCACCAAAGTGAATGACATTGCAGTAGAGGAATGGGTGGAAGGTGAAAACTCTTTAAGAAGTGTACAGTGTAACAGATTAAAATAAGCTACTAGAGAAAAGAGTCCAAATTATTTTCTCATTAATTGTATTTTTCTCAGAAACAATGCCACATGAAAATAAGAAGAAATAACTGTTGAACATACAAACGTAGCTTCCTGCAAATTAAGACAAACTTTCTTTACAGATGAAGTCTAACCTGATTCCTGAGAAGCTGTTTAACAGTAACATTTTCAACTGTAACAGGAAATGCATAGTTGACACAATGTTTGCAATTCATGAGATCTCTTATATTTCAGTAGCATGCAAAAAAACATAACTAAACAATGCTGTACCAATAGAGAAGGTGTGAAAGGAGGTAAGACCATATCAGAAGTTAACATTTTTCTTGTGTATTTCTTTCAGAATCTGCCAATTCTTAAAAGTGAGGATTGAGTGAGAATGGCAGAAAGAGCTAAGCTGCTTCAATATAGGTAGCACAATACTGTTGGTGGAAAGTAGTCGCATGATATGTACATGTTCAGAAATGGTGCAAAATTGATAGGGGTATATAGACTGGTGCACTGATTGAGAAAAGTTTTTAACAATGCTCAAAGAGCAGAAGAAATTTGATATAGCTGTGTTTGAGATCATACTGGAATAATTATTATTAAAACAATGCAACACATATAATACAATATGTTAATAATATAATAACACTTATTTATTGCTAAAGTACAGTTTATTAATACAATCACACTGTCTGCTTTAAACTCAATTATCCAATAATACAAATATTACTATGTAACCAAGAGTTTACCAACACAGTTACATAATAAACTCTCTAAAGACACAGAGCATTGTTTACTAACACAATCACATTGTAGTGTTAATGAACAAAATGACATTATGATTTTTTTGGTTTTAAAACACTTAAGTAACACAGACACAAATATCAGACACTAAATATTCCACTTAATAAATCAAGTAACAAAAGTATTTAAAATTTTTACTCTCAGAATATAGTCTTCTAACATAGTCCAATGCAGAACTTCATATTGTTTTACATTAACCTGCTATATTGCTGTCATTTACACAATATTTAATTATTCTTGTTAATTTGTCTTGTGAGGTTCATTAACATATATTTCTTTACATCTAGCAAATGTTTAGTATTATTTAATTGGTCCTGAAGTCTCCACAATGTTCTATTTACAAAGGCCTTCAGTAAATTCTTAAACTAGAAAACACATTATAGCAAAAAAATATCTAATAATAATGGCCTCTGAAGAGAATACATAAAAAAGTTTTGTGTGTGTTTTCATACAGCAAAGCCACATTGGGCTATCTGATGAGCCCACTGAGGGGAATTGAACCCCTGATTTTAGCATTGTAAATCTGAGACATACCGCTGTACTAGCGGGGAGAAAAGCTTTAATGAAGAAATGTAGTAAAAATTTATTGTTGTTTTAGTAAAATCCTACACATTGGACTGTGTTTTCTGTCCACTGTAGTGAATTGAACTCATGAATTTAGAGATTTAAATCCATAAAGTTACTGCTGACCCACTGGGTTTGGGGACTGCTAAAAATTTAGAATTCAGTCAGTTTTGCTGAGGTTTGTTTTTGTAATTATAAATATATTTAGAATAACTTATCCATTTTACAAATGCTCTTAAATGTTTACTACATCTATCATACATATATATATCAAGCAGAAATGCTGTTTGTGCATATACACTTCTCACCTACACTTGGCATGCACCTTCAGGGCCTCTACAGAAAGTCTTGATGGATCAGCACATAAACTTAGTTCTCTATGTTATCCCCCTTGGCCACTATGTATTTTACCTACTATTTTACTGATATCTATTTAACTCTGAAAGTACTCTTAGCACCCTCCTAGGAGTGATATTGGTGGGCTTGCATTTGGATCTAATCGCTGTATGTTACTTTCTAAGGACTACTGTGTCTTCTCCCCGTGTGCTGAGAAGATATATCAGATATTTGAATATCATAAGCATGGGATGGCTTTGGCATGACTGTAACCATTCTGCACATTACTCAAGCCTACTCAGTTAGAGACTGCATGATTATTCCCATTTCTAAATAAGTCATATGTAGAGTTTTGTTTTTTAATCTGTAATTTGTCTCAAAAGGACAGTGTACATCCTGTGCACAATATTGCTGTGGGTCCATACTAAATTTTGCACTTCGCTGCTCCACTAGAAGTAACATGTTAGGCAGCACAAACATAAGCAGTTTTTCTATTATCCCATAGTTAGCCATCATAATCAAATATAAAATGATTAAATATAATGGAAAAAAACTGTTAATTCTTTATATTTTAACATGATCACTGATCAAATGATGCAAATAAATTTCCTACTTTAATAACTTGAAAACATACCTCACCATCTAAAATGTAAAGATACTTATTAAAGTTGTTCATGTATTTCTGAAGATGCTGGAATTGTTCTTTGACAACAGTTAATATCTGTGTCTTGATAATACTTGAGAGCCAAAACATACTGTATTCAGATGATTTTCAACTCGAGGAATTATTCTGACAGAATGAAGCAAAGAATCCAAGATATCCAACAAAACTGTTTCAAAATTATGGTAAGTTGGTTCAAGTTTGATCTGCTGTCCAACTGCAACCAATTTTATAATAAACATGTGATTTTCCTGAAACAAAAAAGACATGTATACAAATTTTACTCTAAAGAGAAATAGATATTTTTGTGCAACATACTGGATGGTTGCATCTTACCTACTCTACAAAGCCTAAAAAACACATTTGTAAAAGTTTAGAAAATATTTTAATGTTTTCTAACTAATCTGTAACATTTTTTTTCTTTTTGTGACAAGCAAGTAAACAACTGCATGAAGGTTGTATAGGTATGCAAACATGTATTTTAAAATGCAGTCCTCTGTTATACAGAACTTATCAACTAAAACTAACTGCTCACCATACTTAACTCTCAATTTGTATAAAATATATTTTTGTACAGCCAAGGATTTGAACTGTACAAGTAAATGGCTGGGTTCATTTTCTACTTATGTATGTGTGGTGATGAAAAGCATTATTTTTACAGTTAATAGGTTTTAATTTTTATCTTATGTGGAGTAATAATAAAAAGTTTAAATTTTTATCTTATCTGAAGTAATAATCAAAGTCTTAATAAAAAAGGTAAACAAAGTTCTGATACTGTAATGAACATCACATATGAACACAAACAGTACAAAATGATTTACAGTAATTTAAGGTGTATGTCTAAAACTCATGAACATTACACTCAGATTAGTTGACTAACTTTTATCCACAAAGAAGAAAGAAAAGTATATTTAGCCCATATTTGAAGTAAATTTTCTACAATGCTAAATAAACAACAAAACCAATGTTTAAAGTAATTTTTTAAGAAATTTTCCATTGGTTTTTTGCAAACAATGAAAATATCTTTTCTGTGGTAAACTTTAGAAAATAACATGGGGATGTATTAAAGGTACAAGTTCAGTGATGACGAGAAACCCACTTGTTGAGAAATTTATATGCAAAAACGGCTCGTTTGGGCTGAGAAAACACTTTACATAGAAGAGCGAACAACGTTTCGACCTTCTTCGGTCATCGTCAGGTTCACAAAGAAAGAGGTAACTGACCGGAAGCTGACCACATGTTTGAAAGGGTTGTGTAACTGTGTGTCGAAATGTAGAGGGCGGTATTAGATGTTTGAATATATAATTTTATTTATTATATTAATATAGGTATAAAGGCGTTCCTTTATATTGGTTTATTTTGGGTTTAAGTTGTTGTATAAGTAAGGCTTCTTTAATTTTACGTTTGTTTATGTTTGTTTCTTTATTTAGTATTTGAGTGTTTTCTATGGTTATGTTGTGTTTATTTGACTTGCAGTGTTCGAAAACGTGTGAAGGTGACTTTTATGTTCTTTGAATCTGGTTTCCATTTTTCTACTTGTTTCTCAATATAGAAGTCGTGGCAGTTATCACATTGTATTTTATAAATAATGTTGGTGTGGTGTTTGTCAGTGTAGTTTTACATAGTATAGACCTCAGTTTTGTGCCGGGTTTTGAATAAATTTGGTATTAATTGGAATGTCATATTTTGTGACTAATTTTGCCAAATGTTGGTTATTTGTTTGCTGATGTCGGAATATATGGTATACAGCAGTATATGGTTTCGTGGTTTTGATTCGTGAGCTGTATTTACTTTAGTTGGTTGATTTTGCTTTCTGTCTAGGTGTGTGCGTATAATGTTTTCTACGGTTTGTGGAGGAAACTTATTGATGTTGGTGAAGTATTGTTTTATTTTGTCTAATTCATCGTTAATTTTATCTGGTGAGCATAGTTTTATGGCTGTGTTTATTTGGTTTCTTAGTATGTTGAGTTTTGTTTTGTTTCATGTGCTGAGTCCCAAGGAATGTATAGTCCAGTATGGGTGATTTTTCGGTGGATTTCTGTTTGAAATTGTGTATCAGTTCTTGTAATTTTGAGGTTAAGAAATGATATTTGATTGTTTTCTTCCTGTTCACATGTGAAGTTGATGTTGGGATGTATAGAGTTAATGTGATTGAAAAATTAAGTATGTGTTCTGTAGATTTGAACCCCGCTACCGTGTCATCTACATATCTATACCAGTATAGTGGTGGTTGTAATGCTGTGTTAATTGCTTGTGTTTCAACTTGTGTCATAAAAAATATTGGCTAGAACTGGTGATACTGGGTTGCCCATGCTTAGGCCGTTTGTTTGTATATAGTTTTGGTCGTTGAACATGAAGTTTGTCTTTATCGTGGTGAATTCTATGAGGGTTGCTAACTGGTTACTGGGAATTTCTATAGTTGGGTTAGGGTCTCGGATATAGAGTTCTAAGGCTATCTTGCAGGCTTCAGTGGTTGGAACTTCTGTAAAGAGGGATATAACATCGAAACTGGCCATTAAGGCTTTATGATTAAGTTGATTTAGATTAGACTTGAAATTAAAAGAGTCTTTGATAAATGAGCTGGCTGATGTTACATATTTGGAGAATGCCCATGCTATGTATTTACCAAGGTTGTAATTAAACGATTCATATGTGGACATTATTGGTCGTAATGGACAATCTGGTTTATGAGGTTTGGGGATGCCGTGATATTTGGGTGTGCGTGAGTCGGTTTTACGTAGGTAGGAATAAAGTGTTTGTGAAATTGTGTTGGCTTTTTTTCATTTGTAGTAGTAATTTGTTCAGTTGCGCCTCGTGTGTCTTTGTTGGATTTGTGTGTATTGGTTTAAATTTGTTCGTGTCTGATAGGATGTTATTCATTTTGGATGTATTCATTCGTGTTCATTATGACTATAGCGTTACCTTTATCTGCTTTTAGAATTTTTATGTTTTTTGTCTTGTTTTAGGTTTTTATGCAATTAATGTCTCTTTTGTAAGGTTGTTTTCAGTTTTCTGTTTTGTGAAATTATGTTGATGGTTTTGTGAGAAAATTCTTTGAAAAAAATCGTTTAAGATGTTGTTTTAGGTGTTTCTGGAAAATATAAATTTGTAATTTTACCTGGGAAGGTTGGCTGTTGGATGTCAATAAAATTATCTAAGTTGTCTTCTTTCTGTTGGTTGTTTTGGTTGTTTCCTTGTTTTGTTCTCTGTAGAAAGTATCACAAGTCTCCTGGCTAGGTCTTCTAAACATGTTTTGATTTCTATGGTTGGAATGTACCTAGGTGCTATAGCGAAGTTGAGTCCTTTGTTAAGTAGATGTATCTCGTCTGTGTTTAATTGACGGTCGGATCTGTTAATTATGAGGTTAGTCAACGGTTTGTCGTTTTGGTGTCTTTTCTGTTGTTTGCATCTTAGTTTTTCTAGTTTTTGTTGTGGCAGATCTTTTGTCTCTGTCGTTTTAGTATTGATAATGTCCACATATGAATCGTTTAATTACAACCTTGGTAAATACATAGCATGGGCATTCTCCAAATATGTAACATCAGCCAGCTCATTTATCAAAGACTCTTTTAATTTCAAGTCTAATCTAAATCAACTTAATCATAAAGCCTTAATGGCCAGTTTCGATGTTATATCCTCTTTACAGAAGTTCCAACCACTGAAGCCTGCAAGATAGCCTTAGAACTCTATATCCGAGACCCTAACCCAACTATAGAAATTCCCAGTAACCAGTTAGCAACCCTCATAGAATTCACCACGATAAAGACAAACTTCATGTTCAACGACCAAAACTATATACAAACAAACGGCCTAAGCATGGGCAACCCAGTATCACCAGTTCTAGCCAATATTTTTATGACACAAGTTGAAACACAAGCAATTAACACAGCATTACAACCACCACTATACTGGTATAGATATGTAGATGACACGGTAGCGGGTTCAAATCTACAGAACACATACTTAATTTTTTCAATCACATTAACTCTATACATCCCAACATCAACTTCACATGTGAACAGGAAGAAAACAATCAAATATCATTTCTTAACCTCAAAATTACAAGAACTGATACACAATTTCAAACAGAAATCCACCGAAAATCACCCATACTGACTATACATTCCTTGGGACTCAGCACATGAAACAAAACAAAAACTCAACATACTAAGAAACCAAATAAACACAGCCATAAAACTATGCTCACCAGATAAAATTAACGATGAATTAGACAAAATAAAACAATACTTCACTAACATCAATAAGTTTCTCCACAAACCGTAGAAAACATTATACGCACACACCTAGACAGAAAGCAAAATCAACCAACTAAAGTAAATACAGCTCACTTAATCAAAAAACCACGAAACCATATACTGCTGTATACCATATATTCCCGACATCAGCAAACAAATAACCAACATTTGGCAAAATTAGTCACAAAATATGACATTCCAATTAATACCAAATTTATTCAAAACCCGGCACAAAACTGAGGTCTATACTATGTAAAAAACTACACTGACAAACACCACACCAACATTATTTATAAAATACAATGTGATAACTGCCACGACTTCTATATTGAGAAACAAGTAGAAAATGGAAACCAGATTCAAAGAACATAAAAAGTCACCTTCACACGTTTTCGAACACTGCAAGTCAAATAAACACAACATAACCATAGAAAACACTCAAATACTAAATAAAGAAACAAACATAAACAAACGTAAAATTAAAGAAGCCTTACTTATACAACAACTTAAACCCAAAATAAACCAATATAAAGGAACGCCTTTATACCTATATTAATATAATAAATAAAATTATATATTCAAACATCTAATACCGCCCTCTACATTTCGACACACAGTTACACAACCCCTTTCAAACATGTGGTCAGCTTCCGGTCAGTTACCTCTTTCTTTGTGAACCTGACGATGACCGAAGAAGGTCGAACGTTGTTCGCTTCTTCTATGTAAAGTGTTTTCAGCCCAAACGAGCCGTTTTGCATATAAAAGGTACAAGTTCTTTACAAGGCAATCAAGCTTGGTCATTGAAATTACATAATATACATAGAATTATGCTATTTTAGGTAAAGTAATAAAAACAAAAAAAGAAATGAATCCTACTAATTATAAGCTAATCAAGCTTACAAAAGTTAAATGTGAATTAAAACACACAAGAGAAACAATCATGTATACACAAAAATGTTTTGGAGAGTAACCAAACTGTTTTTCCTTCTTCTCTGAAAGCTGTTAGTTTGTATCACTGTAGTTTAACTTTTTTTTAATGTTGAAGAATATATACTCAGCAGTGTGTTGTGGTTCTTGCACTTGTATACTTCTTTGTAAACCTTTTTTTGAAAATGCAGAAAAAAATGTTTTAGGACTGTTTCTCTTTGTGTGTAAATTAAAGTTTTTCTACTTTTATTCTTAATGCAAATCTTATGTGAGTTGTATGATAGTGTCAGTTAACATTAACTTTGATATTCAAAGATGACTACAACGATAACTTGAATCTTATAATTCAGATGTTTTACCTCCAAAACATTGTAAATGGGTTGGTAAATGTTGTGTAGCAACTTTCCACTGGCTAAGGCTAACCACTTCAAAAAGAATTTCAAAAGATTAAAAAAAAATAGAAAGACACAAGAGGCTTATGCCTATCACTATTATAAATAAAGAGATGTGTAAACTGTGGGAGATGGCAGCAAGGGCTTAAGCTTTTATAAGAAAGGGTACATCAACTAACAATGATTTTCAGAAAGTTAGGAAGAGTATTATACAGTGGAGGTAACTGTAACGAGCCTGTTCTATTGAACAAAATATTTTATTCATTTAATTGTATATATAAGGAACTACTAAAGAGAAAGTCAACAAAAGAAACAGAAAAGGATGTGGATGATAACCTAAGAAGATTGTAGTTATGAGTGATTCCTTGACAAAGTATGTGAATAGGATTGTCTGTGGGGTAAATACAGAGAAAATAATTAAACAAATGTATTCCTTTAGAAATAAAAGGGTAGCTCCAAATACAAAATCAGGTTGGTTCACAAAGGGTATAAGAGATAAAATTAAAGAAAAGCATTGTATATTCAAGAAATATTACAAAGTCTTCAGATAAGGTAAAACCCTTTAGAACTGATAGAGATCGGCCTATATTTAATGATTATGAGAAGGCTGGGTTATTAAATTTGTTTTTCTTCAGTTTTAATTAATGAATATTTAAAAGGTATTCCTAATCTTGAACAGGTTGAAAAAGATGAATTCATTAATTCTGAGATTGTTTAGAAAACATTGAGCAGTTTAAAGAACGATAATGCTACTGGGCTAGATATTTACCAAGAAATTTGAAGGAGGTTAAGGATTAGATATATAAGCTGCTTGCTACTATTTTTGTTAGTTCTTGAATAGTGGGCAGGTGCCAAAGGATTGTAAGTTAGCTAATATTTCACTCCTCTTTTCATGAGAGATAATAATTCTCCCAGTGATTATAAGTGTATTAATCTTACATCAGTTGTGAAAAAAATTTAAGAAAGTCTGATAATAGAGGCTTTACAAAGTCATTTCAAAGGGTTACTGATTATGTAGATGAGGATAACAGTGTAGATTTGGTATATTGACCTTCAGAAAGCATTTGACAAGGTGCTAAATAAAACATTTAAAAGGAATTATCTCTGTTGGTATTAGAAAACAATTACCTAACTGGATAGAAGAGCAGCTGAATGGAAGATTGTCACTGTAAATAAAATTCAGTCACACTATTAATATCACAAGTGAGAGACAGGTTTAGAACCTTTGCTCATTTTTTGATTTACATCAATAACATAATAAAGGAATGATTAGTTCTAATAATAAAATAATTGTACAGGTGAGAAAATAACAAATGCAAAATAGATTATAAAGTAATGTTGAAAGAGTCAACAATTTAAAATAACTTTATTGATAAAACATGAATACCATGTTTTGGGCAACAGCACTTCATCAGCTCTGGAGTATTTGTGTACAAATTATTGTTATGAAATAATTTCATGTGGCTTTGCATATGTGAAGATTCTCTTTAATGAGCTATGAAAGTTGGTTTACTCCTAACAGGTTCAGTTTCTGTTTTTCATTTATCTTATCAACACTATTTACTCTTCCACTTCACTTATTTGCTGAATGAAATTTTCACATTTTTCCATCTCAAGAAAGATCCGTTAATCATAGTTTGAGATGCAGTGATGTAGTTGGTTGATTGTTCAGCTTAAATTGTTGATCATAAATGAGGAGTGTTTTGTATTTTCTTTGCATCCATTCATCATTCAATGAGTCTTTTATTCTGAAGTGTCCACTGCTCAGTTTCTCACTTCAGTCTTAGTTTAGATGATTGTAAATTCCAGAGTTATTCAACTTTATATGCTCCAGGTCCAGTATTTAACACATTCAGTTCAATGAGATGTCAATAAAACATTTAATCTATAGTTACACATTTTTTTTAAACATTTTTGTATTACTGGTAACTTTCTTTTACAGATAATCAATTCTTTTGGTAAAAATTAATTATGTATTTATAACAGACAAAATGTAGTAAAGTTTATGCATTTACAAATAGGAAATAGGGCAACCCATGTTATTCTAAAGATAAATTAAACATCTTTCTTTAAAATGTCAGGCAAATATTGGCATAACTACCTTAGATCTGCATAAAAAATTCAGTGTATTTTTCCATAAACACCTTGCAGAGATTGAGTTGCAGAGTCATTAGCATTGCTGCATTGTCAAAGAAAGACTGTAGACGAAGCTGAATAGTGGGAGACGGAACATGCTTCTGCTTGATACCATGATGAATTATGTTTTGTACAGCTGTAAACCACCTGAAAGAAGAAAACCTACTTATTAATACGTTGTAAACATCACAATCTGAGTTGATGCTTTTCAGTTTACCTATTATTATTATAATACTAACAAGCAAAAAAGGATTTACAAATCTGTATTTTATAAAAAGAATTTTAAGAAATGTTCTGATCTTCCCACATTTTCTGAAACTGAGGATATAAAAACTTGCTTTCTTAAAGAACTCATTTTCTTATATTTTACATGTGAATGATTAAGTATACAAATACTACATATCTTTCTTTCCCATAGTATTTATTATTTACAACAATCTTTAATTTTTTTAAATTCTGATTAAACCTGGTAGCTGTCACATGAAACATCAAACCTGAGGTGTTACTTCTTTGTGACTCAATATTTCAAGAAGACAACGTACTATTTGTGGGATAGTTTAATTGCATTCTACTTGACCTTGTGTTTGTGAGGATACTTTGAAGTTGTCACAAGAAACAAAGACATTTCTATGTCCTGGTACCCTTTTCTGCATTTTCTTGTGATAAGCAAATTTTATGGTTATGATGAAGCCTTCAATTGAATCTGCAGGAGAGTAGTCTGTCTTTTAAGAAAGCCAAAACTTGGTTCTTGAAGTCTTATCAATGTTTATACTTACTGAAAATGTGTACTACAGTTTAACTTTCTCATTTAGAATATCCTTTAGTTTCCCTTGATACAATAAATAGTGTTGAATTTGTTGTCTTTTTTATTCCATTTGTTACAAATCACAGCAATTTTCTTCTCTAAATTAGATTCCTGAATCTCTCATTTTTGTGGAGATCAAGAGATGCATAATGATACAGAAAGTTCACTGTTACATTACCGATTCGTTGTTGCTTGATTAAGTGTTTTATGGCACAAAGCAGCTAGGCTATCTGCACCAAACATCTGGTAAAAAGTTAAAAGTAAATTTAGTAAAATTCATAAAGGAAATTAAGGTAAAACAAAACAAAGTTAAAAAAAACAACATAAATAGCATAAAACCAATGTTTACATCTAGTCTACAAAGTCAAGAAAAATTACAGAAATTTAAGTTGTAAAGGACTTTCTGTAGTGTAACTGTAAAATGATAACTCACCAGGAAGACTAACAGGTAAGTACAAAACCACCATCAGTCACCTGATATAATAATACCTTGCCAGGATGACTAATGGGTAGTTCAACAGCAGCGCTTAGTCACCTGAAGTTGGCCTTTCCAGTCCTTGCATCGAGTTATTTCATGTTAGGCCAGTTTCTAATTTTAAATTGAACTAGATGATTTTTAAAAGAGGGAACCACATTAAAAAGGTGTAATGTAGAAATTAAAAAGATTAATGACCTTTAGAAAACTAAAAACATTACCAAGGTGGACAGTGTCACCATCACTGTCTAACATTATGGACAAACCTTGGGACAGAACATGTTTAAAATGGTGCCGTTGTTGACAGTCATAACAATGACAAGAAAGTAAAATGTGGCTTATTGTAATTTGAGTGTTACACAAACTACACACTGGTGCATCAGTTCCAGATAAAAGCAAATGATGAGTTAAAAAACTGTGACCAATGCGTAGTCTAGTTAAAACAACTTACTCTCTCCAATCCTGACGGAAACAAGACGACTAAAGTCCAATATAATGTTTTATTTGGAAAAGCTTGTTTTCATGTTGCTAACTCCAAGTCAACTGCCAGCTGGCACAGAGATGAGTCTTGAATACAGGACCATAGTCTATGTATGGGACAGGTACAGTGGTGATAGAGCCAGAGCAGATAGACTCAGCTGCAGTGTCAGCAAGCTCATTCCCATGAATACCAAAGTGGCCTGGTATCCAGAAAAACTGGATACAAGTAGATGTTAAAAAGAAATGGGCCAGTGGTTTTGAATATCAGCAAGAACAGGGTGTGAATTAACGTGAAGCAATTCTAGGACCAGTAGAGAACTATGCGAGTCAGTACAAATAGTGCAGTTTGACTACTGCTTAACTTCTATGTGATCCAGGGCAAGGGAAATAGCATACAGTTCAGCAGTAAACACAGAGGCTGTAGTGGGATTCTGTGGGCAACCACCGAACCACAACAATCCATGGCAGAGCCAACACAGTCACCTGATTTTGAACCATCTATATAAATAGGAATGCAAGGATGGTTCAAAAGATGTTCAGCAAATTGCAGATAATATTTCCAATCAGGAGTGTCAACTTTTCTCAGATGATTTAAAGATAAGTCACAATTAAGAAATGTAAGAAGCCATGGTAGGATCGGCTAACCAGTGGATACAGCAATGTTTATTGAGAACAGACCCAATTCATCTAACTGTACCTGATATGAATGCCAAAAGGAGCAATGGCAAACCATCTGGTCTGAAAAAGCATGGCCCAACAAGGAAGGAAAACAAAACCCCAGATGAGATGCTTTGGTAAGTAACAAAGTATGAAAGCATATTGTAAAGACAGTTGCAAACAATGGAGGTGCAAAAAAGGTTCATGAGACTCTGTGTATAAGCTCTGAACTGGGGAGTGCTGAAAGCCTCAGTGCAGAGCCAAAGACCTCAATGATGAATAGGATCTAGCATCTTTAAGGCCAAAGGTCAGCCAGAGTTACAGTTCAATAATCCACAGTCAAGTTGCGACTAATAAGAGCACTACATATCTTTAGCATAGAACGTCGATCTGCTGCCCAAGTGGTGGAAGAGAGGACACAGAGGATGTTCCGTGCTCTTATACATTTGACCCATGTGTGGTGTAAAGGTCAGCATACAGGCAGAGATAAGTTCCAAGAACCTTGTCTCAGGGACCACAGACAGCACAACTTCAGTGATATGGAGTTCAGGATCAGGTTTAATACACTTCTGACAATTTTGTTTAAGATCCAGTACTTACACTGTTGACAAGTTTGATCAGATTCAGTACTTACACTGATGACAAGTTTGATCAGATTCAGTACTTAAACTGATGACACGTTTGATAAGATCCAGTACTTATACTGAAAACAAGTTGGATCAGATTCAGTACTTACACTGATGACAAGTTTGATCAGATCCAGTACTTATACTGAAAACAAGTTGGATCAGATTCGGTACTTACACTGATGACAAGTTTGATCAGATTCAGTACTTACACTGATGACTAGTTTGATCATATTCAGTACTTACACTGATGACAAGATTGATCATATTCAGTACTTACACTGATGACAAGTTTGATCAGATTCAGTACTTACACTGATGACAAATAGGATCAGATTCAGTACTTACACTGATGACAAGATTGATCATATTCAGTACTTACACTGATGACAAGTTTGATCAGATTCAGTACTTACACTGATGACAAATAGGATCAGATTCAGTACTTACACTGATGACTAGTTTGATCATATTGAGTACTTACACTGATGACAAGATTGATCATATTCAGTACTTACACTGATGACAAGTTTGATCAGATTCAGTACTTACACTGATGACAAGTTGGATCAGATTCAGTACTTACACTGATGACAAGTTGGATCAGATCCAGTACTTACACTGATGACAATTTTGATCAGATCCAGTACTTACACTGCTGATCTCGGTAACACAGTGATCTAACGAAATAGAAATAACTTTGTTTATATCATTATGTAGAATGATATGGCTTTACCATCTTTACCAAATAATCCAAAACACACATCTGACAATATAAAATATCACAAGTATTTTGTTCAAATGTTGCTTATTTCATTACCAACAGGTAATTTTAACATGGTAACAAAACTAACATGCCAGCCAGCCATGGTAACAAAACTAATGTTTTAATGAATGTTTATTGTTATCCAAATCAGATATGTGATAATTGAACTTATGATCTGAAACTGATCACCTTAGCTCACACTGTATCCACTAGATTTGCATAAGCTTCTCTCACTTGCCTCTTTTAAAGTCAATCACAGCATTTAAAGTATTTCAAATTGTTGGTGAACAATGTCCAGACCTCAGTAAAGAAATATCGATGTTTTACCACTTAAAAAACCATCAGATGAATGAAAACTGGCCGATCAGAGCAGGTTAATACAAGTTGGTGACATGTACCATTAGCATGAATGTTGGACTATATCCAAACCTATATTACACATCTGGACAGCTTCATTCAAAACACAAACAGATGACCAGGATCTGCCAATTTAGATCACCCACAACTAAAACTATTACCAGAGAACCAGTCTTAACAATGTCATCCGTTTACCAGACACAGCGGAAACTGGATAATGTGTCAATGTACAGACGGTTAGAGCCAGACTTTATGTGGTAAACTGAATGATGTATCAGTTATGAATGGTTACACACTCAGTGAGGTGTATTCTCATCACAAAAATGACACAAGATATCTTTACAGATAAGTTAACCATGTAGAGATAGTTTGTGGGCTAATTTTGAAATAGTTATTACATCAACCATAATTTAACAGGAGATGACGTACATACTATGTACAGCTGTCAATGTACCCCTACTTAATAACCAGGGGTCTTTAGAGTACATCATACGTTATAATGGCTATAAACTTTATAATGTTTACGTACATTTGTACAAACAAATAATGGCGAAAACTTTATAATGTTTATGTACAGTTATAAAAAGAAATAATGGCTATAAACTTTATAATGTTTATGTACAGTTATATGAACCAATAATTTTTAAAAATACATTTTGATATATGTCTCTGCTGTGTTAGTACTTATTTTGTTTTTAATGTAATTACTAATGGTTTTTGTCTGATAATTTAATAGATATAATAAACTGTTATCAGTCCCATATCTCTGTGTTGTTTTATAAATGTATCTATTGTTGAAGGAGTTATTCATAAAAAGCTTTTAGTTGAATTTTATTCAGTTTGTTTAAAGTTAGGCACAAAACTAAACAATGAGATATGTTTGCTCTTCCTACCATGGGTATCCAAACCGGTTTCTAGCAATGTAAGTCCGAACACATAGTGCTGTGAATTTTATTCAGTGATTTGGAAAGTTACAATATGTCATCATTCTAATAACATTCAATTATTAATACTTTAAACAGCAGGCATAATTCATGTTGTGGTTCCACAAGGTAAACAATCTTTAAAACCTGAGAAATAAAAAATAAAACACATATGTACACAGAAAGTGAAGCCATTTTTATATCAATAAAAACCAAAACTAAAACTACTGTAAGAAAAGTACTAGAGAATAGTGAGTGTTTAATTTCAAAAAGTGAAAATTTACTTATCTATAAATTCAAATATTGAATTACACCATTAAAAGGACAGAAAATGAACCAGATTCATATGAAACAGTTGTCATAAACAAACACTGTCTTTTTCACTTTACCAATACTGAAGTAAAAATGGATAACACTAACAATATAATTATGAATAACTTAACAATCATTAAATATTAAGTCATGAAATAATCCAAATAATAACACCAACACTAAGCAGTCTTGTTCATCCAGAAATAAGCCCTTCTTCAATAAAAATATTATCAACAATTTTAACACTATATACAAACACTGTTCTTAGTACATATCCTAAGTCTTCTTATATAGTCTACACCAACATTTGTTTGTCCTCTTCTCTCATAGGGTCTCATGTAGAGGTTTACAGAAAAAGTCAAACAAAGAATTTCCAGTTAACTTAATAACTGACTGATTTATATTATTAGCTCACTGTACACAAGGATGACATTAACCAGTTTCACGTGTTAAAGTTACTCACATTTTACATGCAGACGTAAACTATTTACTTTATTTTTTTGTGCTGTCGGGTTATTGATGGATCAATTTTAAGTTTATGGACTTATAACACTAAAATCCAGGGTTCTATTCCCTATGTTGATCAATATTTGAGGCTTCAGCTGCTTATGAAGTAGTTTTAATGTCAGAAATCACAATCGATTCAAACCAGACCTACACCTCTTCACAGATGCTTATCTTTCTGGTTGCGGTACATCTCTGAATAGCTATCTCACCTCAGACATCTGGACCAGCATAAGCAATTCCTCCACATCAGTGTGCTCGACCTTTATTCTATCAAACGGAGATGTTTGCATTTCTTACCAATGCTAGTAGATGGTTTGATTATTATCCATTCTGACAGTTTCATGGCAATTTTATATATCAATAATAGAGTAAGTACCAGATCTTTAACTCTTTATTTTTAAACACTCGACCTCATAAACATCTATCCAGTGAATTTGCTTTATAGATTATAATGTATTAAGAGCGATGTACCCTCATAGTAAACCATTTGTACCCTCTCTTCCACCTATTAAATAGCCACTTCACTCACAAGTTTCCTGATGTGTATGCTTTTGTTTTGGATACTTACAACTTCTTTCTCTCATCAGTAATGAAGATTCACGAGTACAGATGGAGCTACAGCAAACATGGAATTGACATCACTCTCCTATTGGTAGAGAGAGGGCCTTCACTGCACAGGTAACATCATTATCCAATAATATAATTCATGAGAACTTACGAAAGTTTGGGGGAGTTGCCTGAAAGCTAGTGTCATGCAAATACTTAAGGAAGATGCTAACAGAAGATGGAATCTTTCTCTGAAATGCTAAGTATCAAATTGAAACAAATATTTATGAAAGAAAATGTTAACTTTCCAAAATCAGATCTGTGGTGACTAACCAGCAGGAGTTAATGCAAAGAAAGGGGGGGCCTTTACATTTGATGATGTGTTAAAATCTTCCTTTTTTTCTTTTTATGTTTTGTATGTTGTTTGTTTGTGTTTCCTTTATTATATAGTTGTTAATTAATTAAAGTTTCAAAATTCACTCTAGATGAAAATGAATCTTGAATTTCATATGAATTTTAATACCCTTTTCACCAGAGGAGATTTTCAAAACATTTCTCAACGAAGCTGAATTTTCTTCCTTTTATTTTAGGTTGATCCACTTTCTGATCTATCTTATAGTGAAGTTATTTCTATTTTGAAAGTAATGTCTATGATGGAAGTCCCTATACCTTTGACTCAAACTTACTTTCATACATGTTACTGAGTATGATTGAATTAATGGAAGATTTCTGTAGGTTCACTGAAATTCTCTATCAATCCCAATCTATTCAACAAGATTCTTTGTATCAGTTGAATACTCAACGCCTGTATACATTTACCATTTATCTAAGAAAGAAAAGCCTCTTTTTGGGTCTTTGTACCACATCCTTCAGCTCAGATGGTAAATTAATTTATTCAGGATTATACCAAGTTATCCACATACCTGCCTATTTCCACACATTAAAATTATATAGATATGATGAAAAATCATACCTACAGTTACAGAACAACTTATTAGACATTGATTTTCTAGACAATTATCATAAACTCTTGCATTTCAAAGTTTCCAACATCAGTTTAGGGTTTAATAAACAATACCATAATAAACAGAAAAAAATTTAAACAAAAATTACTGGTGATGAAAATGAATTAAGAAGTGTCATGAGATAAAAGTAAAGATACAGAATGGAACATAGCTGTAAATGATGTACACATAATGAGAGGATGGCTGAATACTGTCCCTCAAGAGGAAACAAAGTTGACAAAGCCTTATGTAGAAGATGGAAATAAATAAACAAGCTAAATTTCATTGAAAACGGGAGATGAAAGAGATTAAAACCATAGGAAATGAAGTTGTAGGCTACATAATGAAAATCACTAATATATGAAAATAGGCTGTCACGTCATCAACATGTAACTACTTTTACCAAGCCACTGTTGAGATTTGACCTATGTGAGGTAGTTCTTCCATCACAATAGAGACAGAAATAGTAATACCAGCTTGTAAGTTCATGTTTTAAAATA
>NW_027467782.1:5793817-5914177 GCF_004210375.1 Tachypleus tridentatus | reverse complement strand
CTCAACTCGATCAAGAGGTGATGAAGATATGAGTTAGAAGTTCGTACTTAAAATATTAATAAAATAATAATAACTTTGAGCCGTTTTATAAGCCGCTGTGCTGCAGCTGAGAAAAAACATATCATATACATATTATAAAATAAACTTGCCACTTTGTTTTTCATGTTGTTTTGTTAAAGGTACACATTAAAGAATAGTATTAGAACAAATAAACTACGTTGTATGTATATTTCAACTGGAGATTCGTAATACTTCTCTAAACAACTGGAATATCAAATCACGTCAATAATACATCGAACTCTAGCTGTCTTCAATAAATTGTATAGAATACACGTGCAGTGAGGTCTATTCGAGATGTTTATCTACATTTAGAACAGGTTTTCTGGTTCAGTTGTGACATTTTTTGACTGGAAACGTATTGACCTTTTTTTTTTTTTACTTAAGGGCTACATAGTGTGTAACTTGTTGTTGTTAATCTATCCACATTCACTTGTTAAAACGCGCTGTGCAGAAATCTGTACAAATTGGCTTGTGATAATATACGTTCTTAGAAGGCTCGGCATGGCCAGGTGGGTTGAAGCGTTCGACTCGTAATCTAAGGGTCGCAGGTTGAATTATGGTCGCACCAAACATGCTCGCACTTTCGGCCGTGATGGCGTTATAATTTTCGGTCAACTCCATTATTCGCTGGTAAAAGAATCGCCCAAGAGTTGGCGGTGGGTGGTGATGACTGCCTGCCGTCTCTCCAGTCTTAAACTGCAAAATTAGGGACGGCTAGCGCAGATAGTCCTTATGTAGCTTTGCGCGAAATTCAAAAACAAACAAACTTGCTTTGAACCTGAACTGAGGAATATGTTATGAAAATACAGCCGAAGTAAACAATTAGCACTTACATGCGGTATTAGCAAAATACCTGAAATTCAAACGTAAGGCAACAAGGAAGTGCAGTAAAAATAAGACAGAAAATCAAAATTGCGGAATTTTTTTACAAAAATCAAGACAAGTATTTAATAACAATGATAAACATTATTTTGTTTCATCACATATAAAAGCAAAACACGTTTATTTCAAAAGTGTTTTAGTAAATAACTATACGTTAATTGCAAATGCTTTGTTACATCACAAGTGTTCTAGAAAATTACCTTACGTTTTTTACAAGTACGGTTTTATGTCATAAATGTTTCAATTAAATATTGTTGCTCTTTGCTTGCCCTTCAAGAAGAGAAACTATCTTAGAATTATAGCGTTTTGTGTTACAGTATAGAAAAAGGTTCAGAGAGACTGTATCATTGATTAAATCTCTGATAGATTTTATCCCAGTATGGAAATTGAAGTCCAGTCAGGTTATGTGCTGTTACAGTACGTATAGATACCGTACACCGCAGTTCAGAAACAGTTGAATTTTGTACCAGTAAAGAATATTCAGATACATTTTATCCCAGTACAGAAAGTTCAGAGATATTGTACGACTATATAAGAAACGTGAATTAAGACACACGTTAGTTAGTCTTGCAAACAAAACAAACTCTATGGTGCGTCCAATAATTATTTCTTATTTACTTAATGTTTTATGTTTCACAATTAAGACAACTGATCCAGTGGTGGACTCAGCAGATAGCTCGATGTGACTTTGCCATCGTGAAAACTCACATGCAACTGAATATAAATAAACTTACCGAACGCTATTTTCTACAGACACATACTTGTATCGTAACAATGTTTTCTCAGTTGGCACTTCATGTATGCCTAACAACTCATGTTCTCATGAAATAAGTTCCTTTACCCACTTTATTTTTTCAATTAACAGCTCTTGAAGAATGTATAAATAAATCTCAAATCAATTCAAGTGTTTTATATACTTTACTATCATGTTACTGAGCATAGGTGTGTTCTTCTAATACATGTTTCAATTTTTTTTAAAGTTACTTTCAGTAACTTTATTGATTATAATGTCTGTAATATATTTAATTTATAATATGTATAATGTATGTTGTATTAAATAGCTAACTTAAATAGCATTCCGCAAACTATGTTTGCCGTATATAAGACTGTATATATAGAAACTTGCTTAGAGTGTGGTTGTAATAATATTATGATGAACACTTCTACTTGTTCAAAATCTTTAAAGAACTATTTGGAATATGTAACGGTTTACAATGTAATAGGTCAAACATTAATGTCTCATGTGAAGTGTAAATCTATGTTATTATGTTTATCAGTTTTTCGTTTTATTCACTTTTTCATCATGATTATTCAACATTATAAGTTTGATATCTTGTTTGGAAACAACCTAAACTTTATGGGAAATTGTCGACATTATGACTGATAACAAGTATAAAAGTTATTTTCAATTACCTATATTAGTCACTCAATTAATTATCAAATTCTGATCCCCATTGGTTGATAAGATCAGAAGCTACTGAATATAACAAACTGCTATACTTTTAACAGTTTTGATGAATCTTATTAAACTCGACAATAAAATGTCATATTGTTTTCCTATATCACAATAAAACATTAAAAATGCAGAAAACCTGGAAATGTTACGTAAAGTAAAGCCAGTGATTTCGTTCCTCCATACTGTTTCAAATAACTAATAAAAAGGAAACGATGAAAATAGATCAATGAATCAATAGATAAATAATCTGAAACCATGATTTAATTTGATAAATGTAAGTTTCCTATCAAAAATTTTCTGGAATATAGCGTCATATAGTTTTACTCAAACAGTATGTGCCTGTCGATTAATGAGATTTTAAATTAAAATTATGATAAAATCACATCTAATAATGGTTTCTGACTGTAGATGTAGTAAAGCATCTATTGTGAACTTTATTAGACTGACAACCGCTGCTTTCATTTGTTGAAATAAAAATAGGTTGTTAGATGTTATAGTATCCAATAAAAAAGCTGTATTATGAAAGAGAGCTTTTACTCTAATTAATCTTACTTCATATCCCGTAAAAGAACTTGGGGAATTGGTTAATTACCTAACAAAATTCATCTGTTAGTGTCACGTGATAATGTGACCCAATAATATCATTGCATAAGGAGTTTTGAATACTGTTCCTGAGATCTTTTGCAATATTACTTTGACCTAATAACTTAAATTCCATACAAGTTATTTTGCTTTTACAAATAGATTTTCCATAAGATACGCAGACTTCGAAATTAATATTCATTTTTTTTCTATCACAAAGAAATTGTTTACAAATTGGTAACAAACTCTAACTTAGTTTAATTTATTATTTCCTTTATCACAATGAATACTTTTTATTATAATGTTTCTGAAGAAAAATATAAACTGATGAAAGAAAATAACATTGATAACAAATGAATTTATATCTTTATTCATCAAGAATTTTTTGGAAATACTCGTCTTTTATTTTCAAAACTATATGTTGTAGTCTTTCTTTTTTTTAAATGTATTAGCTTGGTATCAGTTGACTCTATGAAGCCATTGTTTCTTTATCCAGTGTTTATTACTTTGTATGATACAAGAATTTCGAACGTACCGCATAACCAGTAGTACCAGATACATATGTTAAAATTGTGTAGAACACCTTTCACGCTTCTTTTGGAACAATTAATGTATAGTTGTACCGTTCATAGACTTTGTTCCTAGCAGTGTTTTAGTTCATTTTATATTATTGCAATAAACTAATGAACGTTTATTTTTTTTTCTTTGGAATTTCGCACAAAGCTACTCGAGGGCTATCTGTGCTAGCCGTCCCTAATTTAGTAGTGTAAGACTAGAGGGAAGGCAGCTAGTCATCACCACCCACCGCCAACTCTTGGGCTACTCTTTTACCAACGAATAGTGGGATTGACCGTCACATTATAACGCCCCCACGGCTGGGAGGGTGAGCATGTTTGGCGCGACTCGGGCGCGAACCCGCGACCCTCAGATTACGAAGCGCACGCCTTAACGCACTAGGCCATGCCAGGCCCTAATGAACGTTTATATGAAAGAAAACGTGTAACAAAAATAATACTTCCTTACAACCTGGTAGAAGACAAGGTCACTAATAGAGAAACATTAATTTTTTAAACAAATATTTTAGAAGCCTCGTAATATTTTGCTTAATTATAAGAAGAGTGATACAGGTTACAGTGAAGTTTCAGTACTCACGTGCATAAAACAATGATGATTATAGAACAACAATGATTCTATAAAACATGTTGAGAAAGTCTCCGCTGCTCGTTTAGCGTTTGGTTTAGACTGTAATTAGTTGACGCTATTAGCTGGCTTATAGATTAAATATCGATAACAAAAATGTGAGTACAGATAAAAGATGAATATCAGGGTCAAACATTTCACCACGTGGTAATAGTTCTTCTAGAACATTTCTTCTTCGAATTGTCAACACTCGAAATATCTTTTACATAAACTAACTTAAGCAAGCATTTCAATATGTTTCGAAAAATGTTCCTGGAACAGGAGAAATACACAGAGAGATTAACGAAAGTTTTCTTTTAAGTATAAATTACACTTTATTTCTTACTTGATTCAGTTTATTGTTTTGTGTTTTCTATAACCACGAAATAATGAAACTAAATTTCAATACAATTTTTTATTTCAATATTCAGTGTACAATAAGTTCAAGAATATATTTTTCTTGTACTATATAACCTTCTGGTGTTATTTGAATAAAGGTAAGACTTCAGAATATCATTTCTATCAGCGAGAATCCGGATCCTAAAAAGCAGTGAAAAAAGAAAACGTATAAGAACTTTCATATCAATTGAATTAAAACCACAGAATTGTCGATGTTGTTAAAAGTAAGTTATTTTATTAACTGTATTATTATTATTTTATTATTAATATATATATACGTAATTTTTCTATTTATTTATGTTCAATTTACATAAAATGTTTATATAATAGACTGACATATAAATCTCTGTGTAAGAAGTAACGTATCACACAGGCTATTCCACTTATGTATTTCAACCTCTTTCTTCACAGTTACATGTAAAGTAGAAGTTCCAATGTCACCCTTTAATAAAACTAAAAATTTCTTATTCTGTACAAATACAACAGTCCTTTCTCATTTTCCAACGAGTTAGCAATGACTTGAGTGAATTTAATCACTAATATCTGGACTCGGTTCTATGCAATTACAAATTTCTCATACCCCAATGTGTAGCTTTACTTTAAGAAAACAACTTGGCCTGAGGCCCTTATGTTTCTCATTTCAGAACTAATAATTTTTTAATGTGTAGAAATTTTAAGCTCACAGACATTACACATTAATTAGAAAACAATTTACTTTTTTTAACCTTAATAGAGAAGCATTTTTTTTAATATTCAGAACTTTTAAAAACATTAAAGTTAACAAAGCAGATTCTTCCAAAAAATTAACAAACCACTGACGATATTGTATGACAGTTATTAAAAGAGCATACTATGCATTTTTATATCATGTGAAACAATATTCACATTAATAAAAGAAATATTACATAAGTCAAGAATTTTGGTCTACACTCTGACCAGTGAAAGTGCAAGCACGTTTGATTCGATAGGAATTTGAACAGGCGATCTACAGACTCACAAGTCGAGTTTAATGTTAAATGGTTAAATTGATTAACTTTATTCCAAACGCTTTGGTATTTAAATTTTGATATACTCACATATTTTTATGAACTTCAACATCGAAATTAATTGACCTCTTACCAATTATCATCCAGCAGTGTGATTTTATGCATCCAAATAAAAATTTCATTTCTTCTTAGTTCACTATCCAATCTTCTTCCTCTTCGATTAGTTCCGAATTGCATTTCTGATTGTCTTGCTGTTCGTGTTCTTCTTTCCAACCCATCTCTTAAGTTAAGGCCACTGTCAAAACCCAAGCCAAAGTATGGGTCTTTTCCAAACACATTCTTTTTGTATTTTCCATTTCCACTACCTATTACAAAACCTGGTTTACTGGTGAAACCACTTTTATTCCTGTCTCTATCGACAGCGCTCCTATTTCACTTTTTATCTCCATGACCACCATAACCATTGTGGATGTTTTCGATTATTTCGTTTATAGCGTAACTTCCGACAGTGTAGACGATAATAATGAAAAGTAGAAAGAAAACCTGAAAAAATAAAAATCATTTTCCTCATGAAACTATGACCAATAAAACACAAACTAGTTACTCTGTGAGAAAGTTGTATAGATCCATAGTTATTTTACAGACACAAACACAAACTAGTAGAATGTAACTTAGCCTATCGTATAACAATTTCCCCATAAAGCTTTAAGATTTTATGTTAAAATGTTCTTGTGTAGAAAAGATTACTATAAAATAAATGGCATTATTCTTCTATAGTCTAAATCGTTTAGCCTAACTTGTATTAATAATTGTATTTGAAATTACAAAAGATTGAATAAGCTAGTGAATCTAGTCAACATAAACGTTATTTTACTGGTGTTGTGACAGATACCATTCGAAAAGCATGGTGGGAAATTCAACATAATTCCCCTGTTTGTTGTTTTATATGATGAGAACATTTATCACAGTGCTGTTTTACTGGGAATTCTTTCATACTCTTTATAAATACCTTTTTAAGAATTACGTTGTCTATTTATATCTCAACTACAATGTCCCGAAATTTGATCAGTAATTAATTTTTGTCTAATTCTCTCATATTATTCTGCATAGAGAAGTGCTACTTTTTATATCGAAATGATACCATGCAAAAAATACAACTATTTGTCTCCGGTGAGTTGTGTTACAGTTTTACCGATAATTAACTTATAGAATAAACTGTAGAACACTTTCCACTGTCCTCATTAGATAGCGATAAGGTAAAAGACGTTGATAGCAGCTGTAAGTTAAACTGTTATATTAAAAGCATTCTTCAACTTTTCGTATTTACATAATGTGGGGATATGAAGCAATCATACCGAAGGCCATAGCTGTGAGTTACGAAACTCTCGTAACATAACATAAAATTATGTTATGTTTTGTGAAACTTTCACTCTGAGTTTATTTATAACTACATGATGTGTAAAGTTCTCATTTTACTTAGATTATACGTTACACGGTAGTTCCAATAATAATTTCATATTTACTTAATGTTCTATGTTACACAGTAGAGACAACTGAATATATGGAAGCCTCAAACAGATAGCCCGATGTGGCTTTGCTAAAATAAAAGAACACATACAACTGAAGATAAATAAACTTACCGATCGCTATTCTCTATTGACAGGCACTTATGTCATTACAGTTTCTTCCCAGTTGGTATAGAATGTAAGAGTAACCTCTCATGTTCTCGTTAAATAAGTTCCTTTATCCATATTATATTTTCAATTAAAAGCTATTTAAGAATGTCTAGATAGTTTTGAAATCAATGCAAATGTTTGATATACTTTACTATCATGTTTCCGAGTCATTGGTATGTGCTTCGTGTGGTATCTTCCATTCTTTTTTAAGGTTATTTTTTTTTAATTATAATGTCGGTAGTATATTTAATTTATAATGTCTATAAGTTATATTGTATGAAATGGAGATCGTAAATAGTATTCCGCAAACTATATTTGCCGTATACAAGCCGATCTGTAAAGAAACACGCATTCATCAATAGATATTACACATATATCGTGTAGTTGTAATACTATTATGATAAACTCTTCAACTTCTTGAAAATCTCTGCAAACTAATAAAAAAGTGCAACGGTTAACAATGTAATAGGTCTAACAATAACGTCTCATGTTAACTGTAAATGAATGTTATAATGTTTATCAGTTTTTTTATTTTATTCTCTTTTTTATAATTACACTACATTATTAGCTTGATATCTTGTTTCAACGTAACCTAGATCTTATGGGATATTGTTTATATTTGGCCTGTTAATAAGTAGAAATCTTATTCTGTATTAATCCCTAGATTTATTATCTAATTCTGATCATCTTTGGTTCATCAGATCAGAAGTTTGTGAATATAGCAAAACCGTTTGTGCTTTTAAGAGTTTTGATAAATGTTACTAACTTTACTTACTGCATCACAGTAAAACTGTAACCATGCAGAAAATATGGAAGTGCTAAGGTAAAGTATGGCCAATGTCCTTTTTCTTCCATACTGTTTTAGTTACTTATTGAAAAGGAAACGATTAAAATAGGTCAAGAAAAATACTATATGTTGGGACTCGAATTGCCAAACATAGAAAAATCTATAAATTTAAGTTTTATTTTTTTTAATGTTCTGAAACCATGATTTCATTTGATAAATGGAAGTTTCCTATATAAAAAAAAAAGGTTATTGAATATAGCGCCATCTAGTTTTACTGAAACAGTATAAAAGGAAAGAAAAAGATTGTTTTGTGTATGTGCCTGTTGACTAAGGAGATTTTAATTTAAGATTATTATAAAATTACGTCTAATAATGATTTCTGACTGTAGATGGTTGTAAAGATTAGTAGCAAACTTTAATTAATCAGACGGTCACTGCTTTCATTTGTTAAAATGAAAATAGGTCGTTAGATGCCACAGTATAAAGTAAAAAATAGTATTATGAAAGAAAGCTTCTTCAGTCGCCAGTCACACATCATATCCCATAACGTATTTTGAGGATTGGTTGTTTAAGTATTAACATTGATCTGTTAATGTCACGTGAGTGCGTGGCCCAATAATATCATCGCATTAAGGGAGAAAAGAAACCCTTACTTAGATTTATTTATTATTTCCCTCATCACAGTGACTCTTCCTAACCGTTTCTTATTGTCTCCTTTATTTCTATTACTTTTATGAAAATTTGGATCACCGTTACTCCCATATCTGTCATTACCGTTCGCACATCCCCTTTTGTTTCCGAGATCACTGCAACCATCGTGGATGTTCCGGTGTGTATCGTTATTTCCGTTCTTAGCGTAACTTTCTAGAGTGCAGACCACTATAACCAAAAGCAAAAGTTATTATTTGTTAACTGTTGTTAGTCAAAAAGATTCCTGAGTTAGTGAAAAACAAAAAGTGGCCTTCTATAAAATCAGTTAGCACAAAATGTACTTATTTGTGTCTAGAACAAGTATCAGGTTCCGATCGCTGATGTGGTCATTGGCATCTACTCGTGTTTTAACGGTAAAGAATGTTTTAGCGTTTAAATGAAGATTCTACAACTTATCATTAATTTTAACATTCGGAGTTGTTAATGGCTACTTATGAGTGTGAATATCAAATTGTGTGATAGACGGGATGTCTGCGTGTGAAAATCAATCAGTGTGACTAGATACAATATTTACGCATGTATATAAATCCGTATGAACACACAGATTATTTACGTGTGCATATCAAATTGTGTGAGTAGATAAATTTTTACGTGTGATTTTCAATAAACAGATTGTTTGGTTATTGCTAAAGAGAAAAAACATAAAATAAACAACAAATAAGTATTGAATATGATATGCGAAAAATTTGCACAATATTAGAAATGTCTGGAGAAATAATAATTAAAGATATATAAATGTGGCTCCCCAGTGGCTTAGCGATATGTCTGCCGACTTACAACGCTTAAAACCGGGTTCCGAGACCTGTGTTGGGGAGAGCTCAGATAGCACATTGTGTAGCTTTGTGCTTAATGTAAAACAAAAACTATATACAGGTGTGCCTGGTTATTTTCTAATTTTGTTAACTTTATTCTATACTTATGTTGATCATCAAAATTCCAAGACTTATAAAAAATAATTTTTTTTTTCCCTTACACAGAAATGTTATTTACGTAATATATTAGTTCGGTAATCAGTTTTAAACATTTGAAATCAGATATTTCTGTGATATAAGAATGCTATTATCTTCAGTATGTATACCAAAACGTTCTTTATTCAAATAGCTTACAATACAAATTACTGAGCATTTTTGGTTAGTTATTAAAATAACAGCAGGTGATGACCAATCATTGTGGTATTATTTACGGTCTCGAGCTGTAATGTTCGTATAATAAAACTATGTAGGCTTTTTGTATTTTATCCCCGTATACTGATGAAATATTTTTGTTCAATATTTAACACGTTGTTATAAATATGGTTTCAAAAATGCTGTTAAACATAATTGGTAAGCAATGATTTCAAACAACACTGGTTGATTGAAAACGCATCAAAGAAGTTAGGTAGATCAGTGTTACAAGTTGTTTTTTTCTCAAGTACTCAAAATTATAAATATATCAAATCCCGTTTTGTGAAGAATAGATTTAAATAAATTGCGTTAAACAAAACAGAGAACTACATCAAGCAATGCATGACTTCAACCGATGTTTGTTCAGCTCCAAACACAAAAATCGTTGTACAGCCATGTGGAAAGGTCTTATTATGTCAACATCATACGTTTGTCATGTATTTCAAGATATAGATCCGTAAAGTTTTCTCTTTGCTTAATCACAACTGCATGCGGAGTTATCACTAAATCCAGTTTATTATAATTCATTATAAATGTATATATGGGTTCGAATTCCGGTCGCACCAAACATGCTCGCCCTTTTAGCCGTACGTTAATATGTGACGGTGAATCCCACTATTCGTTAGTAAAAGAGTAGCCTAAGAGTTGGCATTGGGTAGTGATGACTAGCTGCCTTTCTTCTTGTCTTATACCGCTAAATTAGGGACGGCTAGCGCAGATAGCCTTCGTGTAGCTTTGTGCGAAAATTAAACATACAAAGAACTGTAAGTATATATATCGGCACAGTTTACATATTTAATATTAACCAACATAAGTTTTCTTTATTGACAATTAAAACAAATTGCCATCATAATGTAGAAATTATTCCAAAAAATCTACATGCATATAATATATCTAAAATATATCATCAGTCTTGTGTAAAACTCTCTGTAAACATACTTCACCTTAAGTAGTTGACCGATTCAAACTCATACTAACTTTTCAGCACAGATGTGAACTAAATCCATATTAAATTTTCCCAGATGTCAAAAAACCATAAACATATTTTATAAATTGTTAGTTTCTATACTGTTACTACAGGAACTGCTGCAAATAGGTATATTTGAACACAATTTCCACCAAAACAAAACATACAATAATAAAATGTGCAGTTAGAAAATATAAAATAAATATATTTCTTGTGTTTAAATTTCCCGCTCTTTTCTATCGCACAAAAATATAGTAGATATAAATGAGGGAAAAGGTCTCATAGATTAATTCACTCTAATCTTGTGATAATTTATATTCAGCACACATACTCAGTTGTGTAGTTTACAGTATTTAAAGAAACACAATTTTGTAGTTTAACCGTTCAAAGAGACATACTTGTATAGTTTATATTAATTACAGAAATATAGTTGTGTAATTTTAAATTACTTACAAATACAAATTTTAATGGTTTATACTATTTACTGTATAAGTATTTACAGCCCATTCGACTGGTAACACGTTTGACTTTCTTTTTCCTCTCAATATCTTTATAATATAATATTAACGTTCAAATATTTGTGAGTAAGATCGCAAAAACTAACCGAAGCAAACACTTGATTCGGTATCGCAATGTGTTTCTGGTGGAGGAGGAACAGACAGAAAAAAATATTTATTTTAGGTACAAATTACACTTTATTTGCTATTCAATACAAAGTTTTTCATTTCAAAATTCACTTTATTGTAATTAATTTCAAATATATATATTTTTTGTACACTACTTAATTTGCGAATTGTTAATTAAATGAAGGTAAGATTTCAAAACATCTTTTCTTTCAGTGAGAATCAAGATCCTAAGAAGTGATAAAGAATAAAAAGTACTTTTAAAGTTTCATACAAATTGAATTAAAACCACAAAATGTGTCAATGTTGTCATAAGTAAGATATTTAATTAACTTTAATGATTTTAAGGGATTGGAGAAGTTTATGTATCAAGAAAAATATGAATTATATCATATATGTTTGCTTGTTTCTAACTAAGCACAAAGCTCCACAATGGGACATCTGGTCTCAGCCCACCACAATCGAAACCCAGATTCTAGAGCTGTGAATTCACAGACATACCGGTGTATTGAATTATTTGTGAAATAGTTTTCATTATACTTATATATATATATATATATTGGTGAAAATAATTAACTAAAATATGAAGGTTTGGTTTGGATAGTTTTGAGTTTCGCGCAAAACTACTCGAGGATTATCTGCGCTAGAAGTCCCTAATTTAGCAGTGTAAGACTAGAGGGAAGACAGCTAGTCATCACCACCCACCGCCAATTCTTGGGCTACTCTTTTACCAACGATTATTGGGATGACCCTCACAATATAACGCTTCAATGGTTAAAAGGAGAAACATGTTTGATGGGACGGGGATTCGAACCCAAAAATCATAAGAAAGGATTGCGTTAAAAACAGCAAATCCAAATCACTGACTAATTATATAATTAATTTTAACTTAAGAAAACAAGCCAAAACAAAAATAAATTAAACGTATTTTGATTAATTTGTTTTTAAGTTAAAATTATTTATTTATTAATTATATATCATAAACCCAATTCCCTTAAGTAATATACTCCTATTTATTTAGAGCTAATTGTGAAGTAGAGGTTACAATATTTCATTTTTACCGTTTTATTAAACGTGAGAATTACTTATGCTGCACAAATACAATAGTTCTCTCTCTTCTCTCAACGACTTTTCGATGATTTTAGGGACTTAAAACGCTAATAACCGGTACTAGTTTATATACGGTGGATGAATTGCAATAAACCACTGTGTAGCTTTGCACTAAAAGAACACGTGTGCTAACACCTTTATGATTCTCATTGCATACTTAACATATTGTTTAATGTGTATTAATTTTGAGTTCTTATACATTACGCATACGCACAACAAGTACCAAATTCCGGTTTCCACTGGTGTAAAACCGCTGACTTACCTCTCTGCCACGTGGGGGTAAATGTCGGTCAGTCAATAAGTTTCTGTTCAAATATTGTGAACTGCCTCATCATTTTACCTCTTTTTAATTTTGTATTACTGAATTGGTTTCTTTGCTTTTTTTTAATTTCACAAAAAGCTACACGAGAGCTATCTGCGCTACCCATCCCAAATTTATCAATGTATGGAAGCTAGTCACCACTACCCACTGCCAATTCTTAGGCTACTTTTGAACAAACGAATAGTGGGATTGAGAGTAACATTATAACGCTCCATGGTTGAAAAAGCGAGAATAATTTGGCGTGACGGAAATTCGAACCCGTGATTTTCATATCACGTGTCGAGCATCTTAACCAGCTGGTCATGCCATGCAATTAACATTAGTGTGTGTGTGTTTTTCTTAGAGCAAAGCCGGCCCGGCATGGCCAAGCGTGTTAAGGCGTGCGACTCGTAATCTGAAAGTCGCGGGTTTGCATCCCTGTCGCGCCTAACATGCGCGCCCTTTCAGACGGGGGGACTTTATAATGTGACGGTCAATCCCACTATTCGTTGGTAAAAGAGTAGCCCAAGAGTTGGCGGTGGGTGGTGATAACTAGCTGCCTTCCCTCTAGTCTTACACTATTAAATTAGGAACGGCTAGCACAGATAGCCCTCGAGTAGATTTGTGCGAAACTCAAAAATCAAACAAACAAACTTATAGCAAAGCCACATCGATCTGTCTGCTGAGTCCACCGAGGGGAATTGAAACGCTGATTTCAGCGTTTTAAATCCATAGACTTGCCACTGTACCAACTGGGGGGCATCAACATAAGTTAAAACAGGTTCAAGTTTGTTTCTTCAGATTGCTTGTCGAGCAGCATGGCTGGAAGGTTAAATTATTTACACTTCTTACGAGAAAAGTGGAACTTTGCAATATTTTCACATTTAAAGTTTGAAATATTCAATAATACTTACCTCGGTTAGCTTCCGTTTCTCAACCCACTATCCACCACTTTTTAAGCCAAACTTGGAATGAAGTTCTAAGCCTAAGTCTCTGATGGCGTCTCTTCTCAACTTTTTTGTTGCCTTTTCCATTTCCATTACGTCTTCCAAAACCTGGATCGACGTCAAAGCCAGGTAGGTCAATAACTCCCCTTCCTCTCGCTGTGTTTCTTGGATCACCGAAACCATCGTAAATGTTTCGGATGTTTTTGCTATTTCCATTTTTAGCGAAACTTCCTGTAGTGAAGACCGTAGTCATCAAAAGAAGAACGAAAATCTGTAATAAAAATAAATATCAAAATTATATCTTTTATAAAACTATTACCATTAAAAACAAACAACCTACTCGCTTGGTCCTTGAGGAAATTGTGTGGAACAAAGAAAAACAGACACACAAATTATTACAATATAAATTAGCCTATCGAATAACATTTTCCCCGTAAAGCTTTATGATTTCATTGTGAAATGTTCTTAGATAGAACAGATTATTGTAAAATAAATGGCATTATTCTTTTTTCGTCGAAATCGTTTGGCCTAATTTATATTAATAATTGTTATTGAAATTACAAATGTTGATTAACTTGATGAATATAGTCAACATTAGTGTTATTATACTGGTGTTGTGACAGATATCACTCGAGAAGCTTGGTGGGAAATTCAACATAATTCCTCCTGTTTGTTGTTTTACATGATGAGAACATTTATCACAGTGCTGTTTTACTGGGAATTCTTTTATACTAAATTTGAATACCTTTCAAAAAATATTGTTATCAAACGTATATTTCACTAACAATATCCGATCAGGTCTCGTATCATAAGATTTAATTTTAGTCAAATTATCTCACATTATTCTACGTAGAGGGCTGTCACTTCTGATATTGAAATTATACCGTGCAACAAATACAGTTTTTTCTTTCTGATGAGTTGTGTTGCAGTTTGGCATATAATTAACTTATAGAATAAACTGTAGAACACTTACAACTGTCTTCATGTTCGTTGAGCTGCGATAGAGTAAAAGACGTTAAAATCAGCTGTAAGTTAGTTGACTGTGTAAAAAGAATTCTTCAAGTTTTTATATAGCATTTATATAGTGGAGGGATATGACGTAACCACACTGAAGGCTCTACAACTAACTAACAAATAGCTAATACACAAACTGCTACTTATTAGTTTTTAATTAATAACAAAAGACGTAGCCAATATTTGGATTTTTCTCATATGCATTTCAAACGAAGATAGATCAAAGCTATAAAATGTTAGAGAAAATTTGTTAATTTTTATTTCATACTGACGTACACTAAATATTTGACTTCATTCCAACTAATCAAGATGATGTTTCAACTTTTAATAAATTTATAATTGCACTAAGAAGAAATTTCAGTTAGCCCTGAAATCTTATCATTTCATGTGAAAGAAGCGTTGATTATATTATGTGAATATATTTGTTGATTGTAAAGTGATAAATTTAATATAATTTCTTCTACTTTCAACTTAATTTGTCCTTTCAGCACTTAACACGTAACTTTTAAAGTATTACACTTCAAATGTAAAGAGGTTTTCACAGAATTATTTGTTTCTCATCACATAGCTCAATTCATGAGACTGGTATTCAACGAAAAAACGTATTGAGTGATGACAAATATAAGACTGGAAAGTTACTTTTTATACACCTTTCTTTTCTAGCCGTAACAGAATGAAATCAAAATTGGTGGTCAAACTTCTAGCTACACTTGTAACATTGACAATAAATAATTCTAAAGAAAATATTCATTCATCAATTAGCCTGGCTACGTTGTTTGTTCAGTTTAGGACATAAAGGTATAGCTACCAGTTTGGTCTGCAATTTTATTTCATTCCTTTAAGTCACACATCTAATTCTTCTTTTTCGCCGCACTTCACTTTCACATTTAATTTGATTAGACTTTTTTATCAATACACGTTAACAAATCCCATCAAATAAGAAATGAATAAGATCACAACCATATTATTCAAAACGGAACTTTACGTATCTTTGTTTCTTCTCAAAACATGGTCAATAGCTTATTTATAGTAACAACATGGAATATAGACTAACAGATACTTGTCATTAACCCTCTGAAATCGGCAGAGCTCTTTGAAACATCATCATCTGTGCTAAATACTTAATATAACATCTCCTGATGCAAAATTTAATCAAAGTTTTTCACGTTATATCTCATTAATTTCTTAACACATTGCCTTATAATTTGGTGTAGAAAGTAAAATTCCAATAAATATAATCACATGATAGTTTGGGTTACCAGGGTCTGAAAGACAGAAAATAGGAAAACGTTAAACTATTACTCCTGTTAACTCTCCAGTCGGATCGTCACCTTGCCGTGGTGAGAGGGCATGCACGTGCAAGTAATACTGAGAGCGATGTCCTCTGGAGGCTTGCGTTTCTGGTAGGGTCATCAATGATGGCAAGATCGAGGGTGAGGTTCTTGACAAAAAACGACCCAACCCCAAGACCCCAACCTGGACTCCTCAACGGCAGGAAGGACAGACAAGGGCTGCAGCAGTTCTACAAGTTCTAATCGTCTTGGTTTTTTTGCCATTAGACTCAGCTTGTTGTGCTTATTAAAGAACAAGACAGTCAATTAAAGATGTGAGCGTCATGGACGTCCTTCCACGTAAACTGACGACCCACACGTCGAAAAAATCAACACCCTGGTGCGGGCAAATCGACGTCTGACTGTAAGGGAGCTTACTGAAGAGTGTGGGATATCAGTTGGATCTTGTTACGAGATTTTGACCGAAAAATTAAAGATGCACCGCGTTGCTGCGAAATTTGTGCCTCAGAACTCGTGAGTTTTTGGCCAAACACTCGATCACTGTTCTTCCTCACTTCACCCCCCTACTCACCTGACCTTGCTCCTTGCGATTTTTTCTTGTTCTCAAACTCAAAAGACCCTTGAAAGGAAGAAGATTTGAGATGATTCCCGAGATTAAGGCAAATGCGACGAAGGAGCTGGAGGACATTACAAAAGAAACGTACAAAGACTGTTTCAACAAGTGGAAACACCCTTGGGATAAATGTGTGCGTTGGAGAGGAGAGTACTTTAAAGGGGCCCCAGACCTGTAACTTCTAAATAAAGTACATTTTGTTTTATGACGTCAGTCCGCGTATTTTTTGAACAGCCCTCGTACTCACTCACTTCTTTTTCTTTATCAGTAATCAACATGAACAAATATTTTTGTACAACTATCAATCAGGTAATTAGACAATTAGCTAAAATAATGCTGTCACACCTAATCGTCTAATAAATACTGACTGAATTAATTTATCTCGGTGTTTCTTAAGTTTATAAAACGTTTAACCTCATTCAGATAAGACATGAATAAATTGTTTATTTGGAAGATTTTACACTTACTTCAATAGCTCTTTGGATTTCTTTTCCATGTTGTTCTTTACCGTGTGTGATATCTTTTATGTTTACTAAACGCTAAAGTTTTCTTCATATGTCACTCCCATATACTAGTTACTTGACTTATTACATTACAACAATTTTGATAATTATCAAACAATTTATCTTTTCTATATACGATTTTTTTTTCTCGTAACAATCATCAAAACTATATATGCAAAAATGGATCGTTTGGGTTGAGAAAATATTTTACATGAAAGAGCGAACTACGTCAGGTTCACAAAGAAAGAGGTAACTGACCGGTAATTTATTTATACAAATAAAATTATATATTCAAACATCTAACACCGTCCTCTATATTCCGACACTCAGTTACACAATCCCTTCCAAACATATGGTCAGCTTCCGGTAAGTTACCTCTTTCTTTGTGAACGTGATGTTGTTCGCTCTTTCATGTAAAATATTTTCTCAACCCAAAAGAAACGTTTTTGCATATATAGTTCTCTACACGTGGGTTTTTATCGACATCACTAATCACCATAACTGTATTAAATAAAAAAAGTTATTACCTTAATTAATACGTGAAGTAAGATATATTGGACAGCCATCATGTTTTCTTTGATTATAAATTGGAGTGTAGTCATTATTATTACTTTAATCAGTTTCTCTAAGATACTGATCATCACCTTTTCAGTTAAGTATCTCTCGATATCTATCATTATCATTTTAGTCTCACGCATCAAAACAATTAATATGATTAGTGAAGTTAAACATATTAATACGGCTATCATGACAATGTTAGTCAAACATCTGCCGAGAACCATCAGGATGATATTTACGAAACAACTTAGGATAACCACCCAAAAGACATTATTTGAATGTTTTAGTACATTTGTCATGGCTAAGATAATCAAACAGATTAGGAGAATCATCACAACTACGATAATCAGGAATATTGCGATATTCATCATGGATACGTAATGTGATCGCCATAGGACAGTTACCACAACTATAATAAGATATATCAAGATGTCCGTACAGATTTCTTTAGACATATACTTTAAAGCGTCTTTCATATCTTCCGTGGTTTTACATTTACAGGAAGCCGTCATTACTTTAATTAAGTAGCATATAGAAGTCATTATTGATGCTACGATCAAAAAACCTAAAGAGAGCCTGGATTAAGATATCCCTCCAACAGCATATTAGAAGCAACAGAAATACATGAGTTAAACACTCCAGAATAGACATCATTATTATGTTAACTCAGATCTTCCAAAGAGCCTTTGTAATTACTTTTAGTAAAATTAATATTTTGAAATATACGCCGCAGTTGTTTTTTTCACAGACTTCGAAACTTGTGTAGTGATAGTTTGGTTCCTAAGAGACGGTGTGTATTGTTGAGTATTTCTAAAGTAGCTAAGTATATTGTTGGAAAGGACATAAAAGCTGATGAAGTAATAATATTTCATATTTATCATTATATTAATGGTTTATTCTTATATTTGAGCCTTTCTTCACAGTAGTTTTTCTAACACGTGTGTATCAAATGTTATTTTGTACATTTCTTTGCATTTGTTATTATTTAAATCTGTTCATTCTAAATTTCCTATTGAACAAAAATTCTCTCAACGCTCAAGTTGCTTTTTGTCGTTTAAATGCCATCAAATATATACGTATATTTTTTATGTTAACGCTGATCATCAAATCTGAGTTTTGAGATGCAGGGTGAGAGTGGTCGCTCTTATAAATTTGTGAGTTATTTAATTTTGATATTAAAATTCGAAGTCATTTGGGTTAAATAACAACTAGATATAGTCTGATTTGTAAATAAAAAAAAGGATGGTCACAATTTAAACTTAAAATTTAAAATGTGTGAGTTTTACAACAAGGTTTAATTTTTAAATAGGCTTAACATTGTAACGGTACTTTCGGCTTCGTTAAAGATAAGCTTGTGATAAATCGTAGAACAGGATAAATATATTTTTTTTATTAAGTAAATATAATCTAAAATATAGTTTACTAAAACTGTTTTTCTCTTCGTGTTTTATTATTACAGCAAAAATTAGTGAACTCGATTAACTGTAACGAGCCTATTCTAAAAGTTTTAATATCTTTTGGTGTTTTAAGAATTAACTTTATTACTTCAAGTGAGATCGCTAGTTTTGATCCAGCTTATAAAAATAAGTAGATTATAAATCAGACTAAAAATATTTTGTTATTAACCTCACGTATGTTGTCAGTTATACTAATTTATAAAGTTCTATATAGCTAAACTTCATTACGTTATTGTGAAGAAGGAGTAGTGATAAAAAAAATAATGTAATTGATTCTTAAATGTTAAGCTCAATAGTAGCTGTAAGCTAAAGATTATGGTAATTAGTATTGATAACTGTAAGGCTGCAAGTATCAGTACAATGGTTAAGACTAGGAGACAAGCGTTCAAAGTTTGCCAGATGTAACGAGCACAATGAGGGGATTTCATTTGGGAGCTTTGGACTGGCAGGTATTTTGAAGGAAGCTAGTAATGAAGATGTGCAATTTATGTGTAGAATTTGTAATTGGAGAGTATCCTCATTAAAGAAGAGGCAGGTAAAGTGCAGACTGTGGAGAATGACAGTAAGATTTCAGGAGGAGCTTAAACATTTACATGGAAAAGATATATCAGTTAACATTGACATTCAGGATGGCAGAAAGAACACTATTTGATTTAAAAGTTAGGAAATTGATCATAATAATTCTGTTTTGTTGAACAATAAATTCCAGGGTTTTACTTCTGCAGTTGAGGAACTGTTGGATGGAAGGAAAGCCAAAGATTGAATTACAGTGTTCGAAAACGTGTGGAGGTGACTATTTGTGTTCTTTGAATGTGGTTTCCATTTTTCTCCTTGTTTCTCCAATATAGAAGTCATGACAGTTATCACATTGTATTTAATAAATAATATTGGTGTGGTGTTTGCCATTGTAGTTTTTTACATAATATAAAACTTAGATTTGTGCTTGGTTTTTGAATAAATTTGGTATTAACTGGAATGTCATATTTTGTGACTAATTTTTGCCAAAAAACTATTTTCTAGGTTGGTTCTAAGGTCCAACATTAGAAATTAAAACATGTTTAGAAGACCTAGCCAGAAAACTTGTGATACATTCAACAGAAAGACAACTCTGACAATTTTATTAACTTTCAACAGCCAAACTTCCCCAAAAAATTAAAAATTTATATTTTCCAGAAACACCTAAGAACAACATTTTAAAAGATTTTTTCAAATAATTTTCTCACAAAATCATCAACATAATTTCACAACAGAAAGCTAAAAACAATCTTACAAAAAGAGACATTAATTCCATTAAAAACCTAAAACAAGACAAAAACATAAAAATTTTAAAAGCAGATAAAGGAAACGTTATAGTCATAATGAACATTAATGAATACATCCAAAAAATAAAGAACATCCTATCAGACACAAACAAATTAAAACCAATACACACAAATCCAACAAAGACACATGAAATGCAACTGAACAAAATACTAATAAAAATGAAAAAGCCAACACAGTTTCAAAAAACTTTATTCCTGCCTACGCAAGACCGACTCACGCACACCACAAATATTCGGCATCCCCAAGCCTCTCAAACCAGATCATCCATTATGACCAATAACATCCACATATGAATTGTTTAATTACAATCTTGGTAAATACAGAGCATGGGCATTCTCCAAATATGTAACATCAACCAACTCATTCATCAAAGACTCTTTTAATTTCAAGTCTAATCTTAATCAACTTAATCATAAAGCCTTAATGGCCAGTTTCAATGTTATTTCCCTCTTTACAGAAGTCCCAACTGCTGAAGCCTGTATGATAGTCTTAGAACTCTGTATTCGAGACCCTAACTCATCAATAGACATTCCCAGCAACCCTCATAGAATTCACCACAATGAAGACAAACTTCATGTTCAACAACCACAACTATATACAAACAAATCGCCTAAGCATGGGCAACTCGGTAACACCAGTTCGAGCTAATATTTTTATGACGCAAGTTGAAACACAAACAATGAACACAGCATTACATCTGCCACTAAACTGGTACAGATATGTAGATGACACAATTTTGAGATTCACATCCACACAACACACACTTAATTTTTTTCAATCACTTTAACTCTATATATCCCAACATTAACTTCACATGTGAACAGAAAGAAAGTAATCAAATATCATTTCTTAACCTCAAAATTACAAGAACTAACATGCAATTTAAAACAGAAATCCACTGAAAAATCACCCATACTGGACTACACATTCCTTGGGACTCGGCACATGAAACAAAACAAAAACTCAACACACTAAGAAACCAAATATGCTCACCAGATAAAATTAATTATGAATCAGACAAAATAAAACAGTACTTAGTCAACATCAACAAGTTTCCTCCACAAACCATAGTTAAATATTATACACACACACACACCTAAACATAAAGCAAAATCAACCAACAAAAGTAAATATACCTCACAAATCAAAAAATCATGAAACCATATACTGTTGCATATCATATATTCCCGATATTAGCAGAAAAATAACCAACATTTGGCAAAAACTAGTAACAAAATATGACATTTCAGTTAATACCAAATTTATTCAAAAACCCGGCCAAATGGTCATTAGAATGTCAGTCTTGATGTCTCATTTCTGGGTTGGAAATTCTTTAAAAAAAACCCAAAAACAAAGCTGTCTTAGATCAAACTATTCAAACTGAAATGTCTGTAAAACTGTTAAATATTGTTTATTGTATAAATATTAGATACGTCTCATTACAAGTTAAATTGATAGGTAAGAATAAAAGAAAATTATATAAAAAATTAAAATATAATGAAAGATGAAGTAAAATATGATATGATAAACTTTTTACCAGCGCTAACAAATATTCACTAAAAAGGAATCATTTATAGAGATATTTAATCAAGTAATTTATTGTACAATAAAGAATGAAAACATTACTTTTTGAAACTGTACACAACTAAGACATGATTGACACTTGTGAATGATAATTTATTCCAAAACATATTCTCTTTCTCAGTGATAAGTCTGTAAAAAATTGAATATAATATGTTTTAAACTTCATAGTTTATATAATCTGATCTCATGATATTTAACATATTAAAATAAATCTAGTTTTTAATAAGTACTGATGTTTTCCTCGTGAAATATCTTTATTACTTAATTGCTAACCGTGTAATTTGTACACGTTTTACATTTTCGCCTCTCGATTTAAGTCCACCTTAATTGTTCACATTTAAAGTTCAAAGTATATTTTGCTGAATCTTGTGTTTTCCAGTGATGTTTTGTTATTTAGAGTGATGTGATAAACTGTGTAACTAAGTAGTACTACATTTTTACTCTTAGATATACTTTAATTTTCTGTGACATCTCTAAAAACCCTTGATAATTTTGGTCCATCTAAAAGGAATTCATCTGTGTTTACCGAGAAAGCATGCCCACACCGTGACTTAAATATCGTCTACAATAAATGAGCCAAGATGAGTAAAGTTTGAAGGCAACCATATTGGTGACTATATCAGTAATAACACATGAAAAGACTTGTGGCTCTATTAGGAAGTCCCAAGTTTGTAACATCTATTTAAGTAGATACGTTAGCACAGCCTAGGTTAGATTAAAATATTTAAAAACACTGGCATACTTGGAAATTCTTGGAAACTCAGGGTGGTACAGCACTTTACTACAGAATTACAACAATAAAATCAGGGTTTTCATTGTCCTCAGTGAACATGTTAGATAGCTCGATATGGCTTTATTACAAAATAATACAAACACACAATATAATTTAATGTTATATAATGTTATAATAACTCGCACAATATAATTCAATGTTATATAATGTTATAATAACTCGCACAATATAATTCAATGTTATATAATGTTATAATAACACACACACAATATAATTTAATGTTATATAATGTTATAATAACACACACACAATATAATTTCATGTTGTATAATGTTACACTTGCAAAAATATTTATTCCTCGACATATTTTTTCAACAAGTTATTCAACAACATTTTTATTTAGATATTTTGTGTTTGATATAAAGTTATTATACCTGATTTTATTTATAAATTAATTTTAAATATTAAGTACATTATCAGTTGCCATGTGTTATATTCAGTTTTATTTTTCTAGTTATACTTATAACTGATGGTTTATGTGTATGTATACATAGGAAGTTATATCACATCACTGTACATACCCTAAAATATCAGTTTTCATACTATTTTCAATAAGAATTTGTATTGTTCATTGCAACCTTCAAAGAGTGAAAATGTTTATACTGTCTTCTAGTCTTGAAACTCCCACCTACTTTACGTTTCAATGTGATTCAGCTGCGTTGTAGCATGTAAATGTCCAAGAACAACTCATCACTAAAACACACACCACTATCACAGCTAACTTCCTATTTACTGTAGTTCACATTCTTCAGTTCTGTATTAGTCAGAAAAGAAGCACCAGAAGTGTGAGGAGAGTATAGTATCTGTCAGAATTATGTTTTCACTGTAAGAAAATATTAACATTGATTCGATATGTTACTGAAACTAACGTAACAACAGGAATGTCAGTGGGGATCTCTCATTGATTTGGTTCAGGAACCCAGACAAGCAGTCCTCGGAAAGTGTCTAAAGAATTTGGTTGGAATGTTATTTTTGTAAGAGGAATAAGCTAGTGAGAAAACACACTAACCAGGTATATTATTCTTCCATCTTGAAAGTCTAGGTCACTAAATTGTATGTAAAAATGAGTATGACATTCTTAACTGTAGATATGCTGTCTGGTTTATCTTATTTACCAATACATCTAGACTGGTCCATCTCTTTTCCGTACCAGATCTCCCAGGAATAAACCAGCTGGAGAAAGTATGATGAGGGTTCTTTAGTCAACTATTATTACTTGGTTGGTCAAAACCAATTCTTTCACAAAATAATCAGTAGGATTTTGTAGATTATAGAATACTCAGCCAGTTATAATTTTCTCTGATATGGAACAAAGGATATAGGAATGGAAAGTACATGTGCAGCTAGTCCAAAAGTCGCATGTAAAGCAAGAGAGTAGCAAAAGTGGGATGATACATTTGCTTTCTAACAGTTAGAGTAGACACCACCTCCCGAATTGTTAGCTCCCTATATAGTTCTGCATTCGAAAGATGCATTTTTAAATGATAGAGATTTACTTTGGTTTTTTGACTTATATTTTAAAGCTTATGAACTTACAAGCTGGTATTACTATTTCTGTCTCTATTGTGATGGAAGAACTACCTCACATAGGTCAAATCTCAACAGTGGCTTGGTAAAGTAGTTACATGTTGATGACGTGACAGCCTATTTTCATATATTAGTGATTTTCATTATGTAGCCTACAACTTCATTTCCTATGGTTTTAATCTCTTTCATCTCCCGTTTTCAATGAGAAATTTAGCTTGTTTATTTATTTCCATCTTCTACATAAGGCTTTGTCAACTTTGTTTCCTCTTGAGGACAGTATTCAGCCATCCTCTCATTATGTGTACATCATTTACAGCTATGTTCCATTCTGTATCTTTACTTTTATCTCATGACACTTCTTAATTCATTTTTCATCACCAGTAATTTTTTGTTTAAATTTTTTTTCTGTTTATTATGGTATTGTTTATTAAACCCTAAACTGATGTTGGAAACTTTGAAATGCAAGAGTTTATGATAATTGTCTTAGAAAATCAATGTCTAATAAGTTGTTCTGTAACTGTAGGTATGATTTTTCATCATATCTATATAATTTTAATGTGTGGAAATAGGCAGGTATGTGGATAACTTGGTATAATCCTGAATAAATTAATTTACCATCTGAGCTGAAGGATGTGGTACAAAGACCCAAAAAGAGAGGCTTTTCTTTCTTAGATAAATGGTAAATGTATACAGGCGTTGAGTATTCAACTGATACAAAGAATCTTGTTGAATAGATTGGGATTGATAGAGAATTTCAGTGAACCTACAGAAATCTTCCATTAATTCAATCATACTCAGTAACATGTATGAAAGTAAGTTTGAGTCAAAGGTATAGGGACTTCCATCATAGACATTACTTTCAAAATAGAAATAACTTCACTATAAGATAGATCAGAAGTGGATCAACCTAAAATAAAAGGAAGAAAATTCAGCTTCGTTGAGAAATGTTTTGAAAATTCTCCTCAGTGAAAAGGGTATTAAAATTCATATGAAATTCAAGATTCATTTTCATCTGGAGTGAATTTTGAAACTTTAGTTAATTAACAACTATATAATAAAGGAAACACAAACAAACAACATGCAAAACATAAAAGAAAAAAAAGGAAGATTTTAACACATCATCAAATGTAAAGGCCCCCCCCTTTCTTTGCATTAACTCCTGCTGGTTAGTCACCACAGATCTGATTTTGGAAAGTTAACATTTTCTTTCATAAATATTTGTTTCAATTAGATACTTAGCATTTCAGAGAAAGATTCCATCTTCTGTTAGCATCTTCCTTAAGTATTTGCATGACACTAGCTTTCAGGCAACTCCCACCTAAACTTTCGTAAGTTCTCATGAATTATATTATTGGATAATGATGTTACTGTGCAGTGAAGGCCCTCTCTCTACCAATAGGAGAGTGATGTCAATTCCATGTTTGCTAGCTCCATCTGTACTCGTGAATCTTCATTACTGATGAGAAAAGAAGTTGTAAGTATCCAAAACAAAGCATACACATCAGGAAACTTGTGAGTGAAGTGGCTATTTAATAGGTGGAAGAGGGTACAAATGGTTTACTATGAGGTACATCGCTCTTAATACATTATAATCTATAAAGCAAATTCACTGGATAGATGTTTATGAGGTCGAGTGTTTAAAAATAAAGAGTTAAAGATCTGGTACTTACTCTATTATTGATATATAAAATTACCATGAAACTGTCAGAATGGATAATAATCAAACCATCTACTAGCATTGGTAAGAAATGCAAACATCTCCGTTTGATAGAATAAAGGTCGAGCACACTGATGTGGAGGAATTGCTTATGCTGGTCCAGATGTCTGAGGTGAGATAGCTATTCAGAGATGTACCGCAACCAGAAAGATAAGCATCTGTGAAGAGGTGTAGGTCTGGTTTGAATCGATTGTGATTTATGACATTAAAACTACTTCATAAGCAGCTGAAGCCTCAAATATTGATCAACATAGGGAATAGAACCCTGGATTTTAGTGTTATAAGTCCATAAACTTAAAATTGATCCATCAATAACCCGACAGCACAAAAAACTAAAGTAAATAGTTTACGTCTGCATGTAAAATGTGAGTAACTTTAACACGTGAAACTGGTTAATGTCGTCCTTGTGTACAGTGAGCTAATAATATAAATCAGTCAGTTATTAAGTTAACTGGAAATTCTTTGTTTGACTTTTTCTGTAAACCTCTACATGAGACCCTATGAGAGAAGAGAGGACAACAAATGTTGGTGTAGACTATATAAGAAGACTTAGGATATGTACTAAGAACAGTGTTTGTATATAGTGTTAAAAATTGTTGATAATATTTTTATTGAAGAAGGGCTTATTTCTGGATGAACAAGACTGCTTAGTGTTGGTGTTATTATTTGGATTATTTCATGACTTAATATTTAATGATTGTTAAGTTATTCATAATTATATTGTTAAGTGTTATCCATTTTTTACTTCAGTATTGGTAAAGTGAAAAGACAGTGTTTGTTTATGACAACTGTTTCATATGAATCTGGTTCATTTTCTGTCCTTTTAATGGTGTAATTCAATATTTGAATTTATAGATAAGTAAATTTTCACTTTTTGAAATTAAACACTCACTATTCTCTAGTACTTTTCTTACAGTAGTTTTAGTTTTGGTTTTTATTGATATAAAAATGGCTTCACTTTCTGTGTACATATGTGTTTATTTTTTATTTCTCAGGTTTTTAAAGATTGTTTACCTTGTGGAACCACAACATGAATTATGCCTGCTGTTTAAAGTATTAATAATTGAATGTTATTAGAATGATGACATATTGTAACTTTCCAAATCACTGAATAAAATTCACAGCACTATGTGTTCGGACTTACATTGCTAGAAACCGGTTTGGATACCCATGGTAGGAAGAGCAAACATATCTCATTGTTTAGTTTTGTGCCTAACTTTAAACAAACTGAATAAAATTCAACTAAAAGCTTTTTATGAATAACTCCTTCAACAATAGATACATTTATAAAACAACACAGAGATATGGGACTGATAACAGTTTATTATATCTATTAAATTATCAGACAAAAACCATTAGTAATTACATTAAAAACAAAATAAGTACTAACACAGCAGAGATATATATCAAAATGTATTTTTAAAAATTATTGGTTCATATAACTGTACATAAACATTATAAAGTTTATAGCCATTATTTCTTTTTATAACTGTACATAAACATTATAAAGTTTTCGCCATTATTTGTTTGTACAAATGTACGTAAACATTATAAAGTTTATAGCCATTATAACCTATGATGTACTCTAAAGACCCCTGGTAATTAAGTAGGGGTACATTGACAGCTGTACATAGTATGTACGTCATCTCCTGTTAAATTATGGTTGATGTAATAACTATTTCAAAATTAGCCCACAAACTATCTCTACATGGTTAACTTATCTGTAAAGATATCTTGTGTCATTTTTGTGATGAGAATACACCTCACTGAGTGTGTAACCATTCATAACTGATACATCATTCAGTTTACCACATAAAGTCTGGCTCTAACCGTCTGTACATTGACACATTATCCAGTTTCCGCTGTGTCTGGTAAACGGATGACATTGTTAAGACTGGTTCTCTGGTAATAGTTTTAGTTGTGGGTGATCTAAATTGGCAGATCCTGGTCATCTGTTTGTGTTTTGAATGAAGCTGTCCAGATGTGTAATATAGGTTTGGATATAGTCCAACATTCATGCTAATGGTACATGTCACCAACTTGTATTAACCTGCTCTGATCGGCCAGTTTTCATTCATCTGATGGTTTTTTAAGTGGTAAAACATCGATATTTCTTTACTGAGGTCTGGACATTGTTCACCAACAATTTGAAATACTTTAAATGCTGTGATTGACTTTAAAAGAGGCAAGTGAGAGAAGCTTATGCAAATCTAGTGGATACAGTGTGAGCTAAGGTGATCAGTTTCAGATCATAAGTTCAATTATCACATATCTGATTTGGATAACAATAAACATTCATTAAAACATTAGTTTTGTTACCATGGCTGGCTGGCATGTTAGTTTTGTTACCATGTTAAAATTACCTGTTGGTAATGAAATAAGCAACATTTGAACAAAATACTTGTGATATTTTATATTGTCAGATGTGTGTTTTGGATTATTTGGTAAAGATGGTAAAGCCATATCATTCTACATAATGATATAAACAAAGTTATTTCTATTTCGTTAGATCACTGTGTTACCGAGATCAGCAGTGTAAGTACTGGATCTGATCAAAATTGTCATCAGTGTAAGTACTGGATCTGATCCAACTTGTCATCAGTGTAAGTACTGAATCTGATCCAACTTGTCATCAGTGTAAGTACTGAATCTGATCAAACTTGTCATCAGTGTAAGTACTGAATATGATCAATCTTGTCATCAGTGTAAGTACTGAATATGATCAAACTTGTCATCAGTGTAAGTACTGAATATGATCAGTGTAAGTACTGAATCTGATCCTATTTGTCATCAGTGTAAGTACTGAATCTGATCAAACTTGTCATCAGTGTAAGTACTGAATCAGTGATCAAATTTGTCATCAGTGTAAGTACTGAATCTGATCAAACTTGTCATCAGTGTAAGTACTGAATATGATCAATCTTGTCATCAGTGTAAGTACTGAATATGATCAAACTTGTCATCAGTGTAAGTACTGAATCTGATCAAACTTGTCATCAGTGTAAGTACTGAATCTGATCAAACTTGTTTTCAGTATAAGTACTGAATCTGATCTGATCAAACTTGTCATCAGTGTAAGTACTGAATCTGATCCAACTTGTTTGATCAGTATAAGTACTGGATCTTATCAAACGTGTCATCAGTTTAAGTACTGAATCTGATCAAACTTGTCATCAGTGTAAGTACTGAATCTGATCAAACTTGTCAACAGTGTAAGTACTGGATCTTAAACAAAATTGTCAGAAGTGTATTAAACCTGATCCTGAACTCCATATCACTGAAGTTGTGCTGTCTGTGGTCCCTGAGACAAGGTTCTTGGAACTTATCTTTGCCTGTATGCTGACCTTTACACCACACATGGGTCAAATGTATAAGAGCACGGAACATCCTCTGTGTCCTCTCTTCCACCACTTGGGCAGCAGATCGACGTTCTATGCTAAAGATATGTAGTGCTCTTATTAGTCGCAACTTGACTGTGGATTATTGAACTGTAACTCTGGCTGACCTTTGGCCTTAAAGATGCTAGATCCTATTCATCATTGAGGTCTTTGGCTCTGCACTGGGGCTTTCAGCACCTCCCCAGTTCAGAGCTTATACACAGAGTCTCATGAACCTTTTTTGCACCTCCATTGTTTGCAACTGTCTTTACAATATGCTTTCATACTTTGTTACTTACCAAAGCATCTCATCTGGGGTTTTGTTTTCCTTCCTTGTTGGGCCATGCTTTTTCAGACCAGATGGTTTGCCATTGCTCCTTTTGGCATTCATATCAGGTACAGTTAGATGAATTGGGTCTGTTCTCAATAAACATTGCTGTATCCACTGGTTAGCCGATCCTACCATGGCTTCTTACATTTCTTAATTGTGACTTATCTTTAAATCATCTGAGAAAAGTTGACACTCCTGATTGGAAATATTATCTGCAATTTGCTGAACATCTTTTGAACCATCCTTGCATTCCTATTTATATAGATGGTTCAAAATCAGGTGACTGTGTTGGCTCTGCCATGGATTGTTGTGGTTCGGTGGTTGCCCACAGAATCCCCACTACAGCCTCTGTGTTTACTGCTGAACTGTATGCTATTTCCCTTGCCCTGGATCACATAGAAGTTAAGCAGTAGTCAAACTGCACTATTTGTACTGACTCGCATAGTTCTCTACTGGCCCTGGAATTGCTTCAAGTTAATTTACACCCTGTTCTTGCTGATATTCAAAACCACTGGCCCATTTCTCTTTAACATCTACTTCTATCCAGTTTTTCTGGATACCAGGCCACTTTGGTATTCATGGGAATGAGCTTGCTGACACTGCAGCTAAGTCTATCTGCTCTGGCTCTATCACCACTGTACCTGTCCCATACATAGACTATGGTCCTGTATTCAAGACTCATCTCTGTGCCAGCTGGCAGTTGACTTGGAGTTAGCAACATGAAAACAAGCTTTTCCAAATAAAACATTATATTGGACTTTAGTCGTCTTGTTTCCGTCAGGATTGAGAGAGTAAGTTGTTTTAACTAGACTACGCATTGGTCACAGTTTTTTAACTCATCATTTGCTTTTATCTGGAACTGATGCACCAGTGTGTAGTTTGTGTAACACTCAAATTACAATAAGCCACATTTTACTTTCTTGTCATTGTTATGACTGTCAACAACGGCACCATTTTAAACATGTTCTGTCCCAAGGTTTGTCCATAATGTTAGACAGTGATGGTGACACTGTCCACCTTGGTAATGTTTTTAGTTTTCTAAAGGTCATTAATCTTTTTAATTTCTACATTACACCTTTTTAATGTGGTTCCCTTTTAAAAATCATCTAGTTCAATTTAAAATTAGAAACTGGCCTAACATGAAATAACTCGATGCAAGGACTGGAAAGGCCAACTTCAGGTGACTAACGCTGCTGTTCGAACTACCCATTAGTCATCCTGGCAAGGTATTATTATATCAGGTGACTGATGGTGGTTTTTGTACTTACCTGTTAGTCTTCCTGGTGAGTTATCATTTTTACAGTTACACTACAGAAAGTCCTTTACAACTTAAATTTCTGTAATTTTTTCTTGACTTTGTAGACTAGATGTAAACATTGGTTTTATGCTATTTATGTTGTTTTTTTTTAACTTTGTTTTGTTTTACCTTAATTTCCTTTTATGAATTTTACTAAATTTACTTTTAACTTTTTACCAGATGTTTGGTGCAGATAGCCTAGCTGCTTTGTGCCATAAAACACTTAATCAAGCAACAACGAATCGGTAATGTAACAGTGAACTTTCTGTATCATTATGCATCTCTTGATCTCCACAAAAATGAGAGATTCAGGAATCTAATTTAGAGAAGAAAATTGCTGTGATTTGTAACAAATGGAATAAAAAAAGACAACAAATTCAACACTATTTATTGTATCAAGGGAAACTAAAGGATATTCTAAATGAGAAAGTTAAACTGTAGTACACATTTTCAGTAAGTATAAACATTGATAAGACTTCAAGAACCAAGTTTTGGCTTTCTTAAAAGACAGACTACTCTCCTGCAGATTCAATTGAAGGCTTCATCATAACCATAAAATTTGCTTATCACAAGAAAATGCAGAAAAGGGTACCAGGACATAGAAATGTCTTTGTTTCTTGTGACAACTTCAAAGTATCCTCACAAACACAAGGTCAAGTAGAATGCAATTAAACTATCCCACAAATAGTACGTTGTCTTCTTGAAATATTGAGTCACAAAGAAGTAACACCTCAGGTTTGATGTTTCATGTGACAGCTACCAGGTTTAATCAGAATTTAAAAAAATTAAAGATTGTTGTAAATAATAAATACTATGGGAAAGAAAGATATGTAGTATTTGTATACTTAATCATTCACATGTAAAATATAAGAAAATGAGTTCTTTAAGAAAGCAAGTTTTTATATCCTCAGTTTCAGAAAATGTGGGAAGACTAGGACATTTCTTAAAATTCTGTTTATAAAATATAGATTTGTAAATCCTTTTTTCCTTGTTATTATAATAACAACAGGAAAACAGAGAAATATAATATTATGTAGAATATAAGATAATGAGTTCTTTAAGAAAGCAAGTTTTTATATCCTCAGTTATAGAAAATGTGGGAAGATCAGAACATTCTAAAATAGATTTGTAAATCCTTTTTTCCTTGTTTATAAAATACAGATTTGTAAATCCAGTTATAGAAAATTTTTTGCTTGTTAGTATAATAACAATAGGTAAACTGAAAAGCATCAACTCAGATTGTGATGTTTACAACGTATTAATAAGTAGGTTTTCTTCTTTCAGGTGGTTTACAGCTGTACAAAACATAATTCATCATGGTATCAAGCAGAAGCATGTTCCGTCTCCCACTATTCAGCTTCATCTACAGTCTTTCTTTGACAATGCAGCAATGCTAATGACTCTGCAACTCCAATCTCTCTGCAAGGTGTTTATGGAAAAATACACTGAATTTTTATGCAGATCTAAGGTAGTTATGCCAATATTTGCCTGACATTTTAAAGAAAGATGTTTAATTTATCTTTAGAATAACATGGGTTGCCCTATTTCCTATTTGTAAATGCATAAACTTTACTACATTTTGTCTGTTATAAATACATAATTAATTTTACCAAAAGAATTGATTATCTGTAAAAGAAAGTTACCAGTAATACAAAAAATGTTTAAAAAATGTGTAACTATAGATTAAATGTTTTATTGACATCTCATTGAACTGAATGTGTTAAATACTGGACCTGGAGCATATAAAGTTGAATAACTCTGGAATTTACAATCATCTAAACTAAGACTGAAGTGAGAAACTGAGCAGTGGACACTTCAGAATAAAAGACTCATTGAATGATGAATGGATGCAAAGAAAATACAAAACACTCCTCATTTATGATCAACAATTTAAGCTGAACAATCAACCAACTACATCACTGCATCTCAAACTATGATTAACGGATCTTGCTTGAGATGGAAAAATGTGAAAATTTCATTCAGCAAATAAGTGAAGTGGAAGAGTAAATAGTGTTGATAAGATAAATGAAAACAGAAACTGAACCTGTTAGGAGTAAACCAACTTTCATAGCTCATTAAAGAGAATCTTCACATATGCAAAGCCACATGAAATTATTTCATAACAATAATTTGTACACAAATACTCCAGAGCTGATGAAGTGCTGTTGCCCAAAACATGGTATTCATGTTTTATCAATAAAGTTATTTTAAATTGTTGACTCTTTCAACATTACTTTATAATCTATTTTGCATTTGTTATTTTCTCACCTGTACAATTATTTTATTATTAGAACTAATCATTCCTTTATTATGTTATTGATGTAAATCAAAAAATGAGCAAAGGTTCTAAACCTGTCTCTCACTTGTGATATTAATAGTGTGACTGAATTGTATTTACAGTGACAATCTTCCATTCAGCTGCTCTTCTATCCAGTTAGGTAATTTTTTTCTAATACCTACAGAGATAATTCCTTTTAAATGTTTTATTTAGCACCTTGTCAAATGCTTTCTGAAGGTCAATATACCAAATCTACACTGTTATCCTCATCTACATAATCAGTAACCCTTTGAAATGACTTTGTAAAGCCTCTATTATCAGACTTTCTTAAATTTTTTTCACAACTGATGTAAGATTAATACACTTATAATCACTGGGAGAATTATTATCTCTCATGAAAAGAGGAGTGAAATATTAGCTAACTTACAATCCTTTGGCACCTGCCCACTATTCAAGAACTAACAAAAATAGTAGCAAGCAGCTTATATATCTAATCCTTAACCTCCTTCAAATTTCTTGGTAAATATCTAGCCCAGTAGCATTATCGTTCTTTAAACTGCTCAATGTTTTCTAAACAATCTCAGAATTAATGAATTCATCTTTTTCAACCTGTTCAAGATTAGGAATACCTTTTAAATATTCATTAATTAAAACTGAAGAAAAAACAAATTTAATAACCCAGCCTTCTCATAATCATTAAATATAGGCCGATCTCTATCAGTTCTAAAGGGTTTTACCTTATCTGAAGACTTTGTAATATTTCTTGAATATACAATGCTTTTCTTTAATTTTATCTCTTATACCCTTTGTGAACCAACCTGATTTTGTATTTGGAGCTACCCTTTTATTTCTAAAGGAATACATTTGTTTAATTATTTTCTCTGTATTTACCCCACAGACAATCCTATTCACATACTTTGTCAAGGAATCACCCATAACTACAATCTTCTTAGGTTATCATCCACATCCTTTTCTGTTTCTTTTGTTGACTTTCTCTTTAGTAGTTCCTTGTATATACAATTCAATGAATAAAATATTTTGTTCAATAGAACAGGCTCGTTACAGTTACCTCCACTGTATAATACTCTTCCTAACTTTCTGAAAATCATTGTTAGTTGATGTACCCTTTCTTATAAAAGCTTAAGCCCTTGCTGCCATCTCCCACAGTTTACACATCTCTTTATTTATAATAGTGATAGGCATAAGCCTCTTGTGTCTTTCTATTTTTTTTTAATCTTTTGAAATTCTTTTTTGAAGTGGTTAGCCTTAGCCAGTGGAAAGTTGCTACACAACATTTACCAACCCATTTACAATGTTTTGAGGTAAAACATCTGAATTATAAGATTCAAGTTATCGTTGTAGTCATCTTTGAATATCAAAGTTAATGTTAACTGACACTATCATACAACTCACATAAGATTTGCATTAAGAATAAAAGTAGAAAAACTTTAATTTACACACAAAGAGAAACAGTCCTAAAACATTTTTTCTGCATTTTCAAAAAAGGTTTACAAAGAAGTATACAAGTGCAAGAACCACAACACACTGCTGAGTATATATTCTTCAACATTAAAAAAAAGTTAAACTACAGTGATACAAACTAACAGCTTTCAGAGAAGAAGGAAAAACAGTTTTGGTTACTCTCCCAAAACATTTTTGTGTATACATGATTGTTTCTCTTGTGTGTTTTAATTCACATTTAACTTTTGTAAGCTTGATTAGCTTATAATTAGTAGGATTCATTTCTTTTTTGTTTTTTATTACTTTACCTAAAATAGCATAATTCTATGTATATTATGTAATTTCAATGACCAAGCTTGATTGCCTTGTAAAAGAACTTGTACCTTTAATACATCCCCATGTTATTTTCTAAAGTTTACCACAGAAAAGATATTTTCATTGTTTACAAAAAAACCAATGGAAAATTTCTTAAAAAATTACTTTAAACATTGGTTTTGTTGTTTATTTAGCATTGTAGAAAATTTACTTCCAAATATGGGCTAAATATACTTTTCTTTCTTCTTTGTGGATAAAAGTTAGTCAACTAATCTGAGTGTAATGTTCATGAGTTTTAGACATACACCTTAAATTACTGTAAATCATTTTGTACTGTTTGTGTTCATATGTGATGTTCATTACAGTATCAGAACTTTGTTTACCTTTTTATTAAGACTTTGATTATTACTTCAGATAAGATAAAATTTAAACTTTGATTATTACTCCACATAAGATAAAAATTAAAACCTATTAACTGTAAAATAATGCTTTTCATCACCACACATACATAAGTAGAAAATGAACCCAGCCATTTACTTGTACAGTTCAAATCCTTGGCTGTACAAAAATATATTTTATACAAATTGAGAGTTAAGTATGGTGAGCAGTTAGTTTTAGTTGATAAGTTCTGTATAACAGAGGACTGCATTTTAAAATACATGTTTGCATACCTATACAACCTTCATGCAGTTGTTTACTTGCTTGTCACAAAAAGAAAAAAAATGTTACAGATTAGTTAGAAAACATTAAAATATTTTCTAAACTTTTACAAATGTGTTTTTAGGCTTTGTAGAGTAGGTAAGATGCAACCATCCAGTATGTTGCACAAAAATATCTATTTCTCTTTAGAGTAAAATTTGTATACATGTCTTTTTTTGTTTCAGGAAAATCACATGTTTATTATAAAATTGGTTGCAGTTGGACAGCAGATCAAACTTGAACCAACTTACCATAATTTTGAAACAGTTTTGTTGGATATCTTGGATTCTTTGCTTCATTCTGTCAGAATAATTCCTCGAGTTGAAAATCATCTGAATACAGTATGTTTTGGCTCTCAAGTATTATCAAGACACAGATATTAACTGTTGTCAAAGAACAATTCCAGCATCTTCAGAAATACATGAACAACTTTAATAAGTATCTTTACATTTTAGATGGTGAGGTATGTTTTCAAGTTATTAAAGTAGGAAATTTATTTGCATCATTTGATCAGTGATCATGTTAAAATATAAAGAATTAACAGTTTTTTTCCATTATATTTAATCATTTTATATTTGATTATGATGGCTAACTATGGGATAATAGAAAAACTGCTTATGTTTGTGCTGCCTAACATGTTACTTCTAGTGGAGCAGCGAAGTGCAAAATTTAGTATGGACCCACAGCAATATTGTGCACAGGATGTACACTGTCCTTTTGAGACAAATTACAGATTAAAAACAAAAACTCTACATATGACTTATTTAGAAATGGGAATAATCATGCAGTCTCTAACTGAGTAGGCTTGAGTAATGTGCAGAATGGTTACAGTCATGCCAAAGCCATCCCATGCTTATGATATTCAAATATCTGATATATCTTCTCAGCACACGGGGAGAAGACACAGTAGTCCTTAGAAAGTAACATACAGCGATTAGATCCAAATGCAAGCCCACCAATATCACTCCTAGGAGGGTGCTAAGAGTACTTTCAGAGTTAAATAGATATCAGTAAAATAGTAGGTAAAATACATAGTGGCCAAGGGGGATAACATAGAGAACTAAGTTTATGTGCTGATCCATCAAGACTTTCTGTAGAGGCCCTGAAGGTGCATGCCAAGTGTAGGTGAGAAGTGTATATGCACAAACAGCATTTCTGCTTGATATATATATGTATGATAGATGTAGTAAACATTTAAGAGCATTTGTAAAATGGATAAGTTATTCTAAATATATTTATAATTACAAAACAAACCTCAGCAAAACTGACTGAATTCTAACTTTTAGCAGTCCCCAAACCCAGTGGGTCAGCAGTAACTTTATGGATTTAAATCTCTAAATTCATGAGTTCAATTCACTACAGTGGACAGAAAACACAGTCCAATGTGTAGGATTTTACTAAAACAACAATAAATTTTTACTACATTTCTTCATTAAAGCTTTTCTCCCCCCGCTAGTACAGCGGTATGTCTCCAGATTTACAAAGCTAAAATCAGGGGTTCAATTCCCCTCAGTGGGCTCATCAGATAGCCCAATGTGGCTTTGCTGTATGAAAACACACACACAAACTTTTTTTATGTATTCTCTTCAGAGGCCATTATTATTAGATATTTTTTTGCTATAATGTGTTTTTCTAGTTTAAGAATTTACTGAAGGCCTTTGTAAATAGAACATTGTGGAGACTTCAGGACCAATTAAATAATACTAAACATTTGCTAGATGTAAAGAAATATATGTTAATGAACCTCACAAGACAAATTAACAAGAATAATTAAATATTGTGTAAATGACAGCAATATAGCAGGTTAATGTAAAACAATATGAAGTTCTGCATTGGACTATGTTAGAAGACTATATTCTGAGAGTAAAAATTTTAAATACTTTTGTTACTTGATTTATTAAGTGGAATATTTAGTGTCTGATATTTGTGTCTGTGTTACTTAAGTGTTTTAAAACCAAAAAAATCATAATGTCATTTTGTTCATTAACACTACAATGTGATTGTGTTAGTAAACAATGCTCTGTGTCTTTAGAGAGTTTATTATGTAACTGTGTTGGTAAACTCTTGGTTACATAGTAATATTTGTATTATTTGATAATTGAGTTTAAAGCAGACAGTGTGATTGTATTAATAAACTGTACTTTAGCAATAAATAAGTGTTATTATATTATTAACATATTGTATTATATGTGTTGCATTGTTTTAATAATAATTATTCCAGTATGATCTCAAACACAGCTATATCACATTTCTTTTGCTCTTTGAGCATTGTTAAAAACTTTTCTCAATCAGTGCACCAGTCTATATACCCCTATCAATTTTGCACCATTTCTGAACATGTACATATCATGCGACTACTTTCCACCAACAGTATTGTGCTACCTATATTGAAGCAGCTTAGCTCTTTCTGCCATTCTCACTCAATCCTCACTTTTAAGAATTGGCAGATTCTGAAAGAAATACACAAGAAAAATGTTAACTTCTGATATGGTCTTACCTCCTTTCACACCTTCTCTATTGGTACAGCATTGTTTAGTTATGTTTTTTTGCATGCTACTGAAATATAAGAGATCTCATGAATTGCAAACATTGTGTCAACTATGCATTTCCTGTTACAGTCGAAAATGTTACTGTTAAACAGCTTCTCAGGAATCAGGTTAGACTTCATCTGTAAAGAAAGTTTTGTCTTAATTTGCAGGAAGCTACGTTTGTATGTTCAACAGTTATTTCTTCTTATTTTTCATGTGGCATTGTTTCTGAGAAAAAATACAATTAATGAGAAAATAATTTGGACTCTTTTTCTCCAGTAGCTTATTTTAATCTATTACACTGTACACTTCTTAAAGAGTTTTCACCTTCCACCCATTCCTGTACTGCAATGTCATTCACTTTGGTGGTGAATTGTTCTTCCTGTCCTTTATCCTGTTGCTTCCAGCTCTATCAGGGAATCCATGATAAGTATTTCAACATGAATGCTTCACACTTGGTTAATACACTTGTAGCTTGGCTCCAATACTTTTTGTGTGGCTTTGTCCTTATCTAAAAATGGAAGAATTAAGTATTTTGTGTCATCTCTGTTTAGACTTTGCTATGTTAGAAATTTATGTGTCATTTGTCATCTAAGTGTCTTTAGAGGCATTGCAAATGAGATATTGATTATTACTTTGTTGTTTTTCTTTGCATATTCATTAATATTAAATACTGTGTAGACTTAACAAATTTCAAGGGCTTGTTAGGTTATTTTTACTAAGTTCTTTAACTAAGTATGTTTAAATTGATTGCAAGTTACACATGATTACTACTTGTAACATCTTATTTGTTATTCCAGCTCTCAAATGGTGCAACAGTATGTCTGTGGATTTACAATATCAGAAACTGGGTTTCAATACTCATGGTGGACAGAGCATAGATAACCCATTGTGAAACTTTGTGCTTAACTTCAGACAAACAATTCTTATTATCTTTTCATAATTTTCTTCATCAATCTTAACTGTGTGCTTTATCATCTTAATTTTTGTTAGTGTAGGACTTAAATGTGTCCTTTTTTTTTAGGTTAATTTAGAGGATTTGTGAATTAATATTGATTCTTAATGTGTTTTCTAGGTAATTTTTATTGGTTTGCACATTTTTTTATTATTTTGTGGACTATGCCGATTTAGATGGTTTGTCTGATATTTATCAGTACTTTTTAAGCTATATATGTTTAAATAGCTTGTATGTCACATATCTTTACTAGTAACATGTAATTCACTAATCTATAAGAATGATATTTTTCATTGTTTTTATCTCCATGCTTTATTCTCATAATTTTCTTCAGTGTTTGATGTAATTATGTGTCCTTTGTCATCTAGATTACTTCAGATGAATTGTAAGTTAGATGTGGATTATTAATGTGTTTTCTAGGTAATCTTAATCATTTTGCACAGTTATTATTATTACATATTTTGTGGGCTAGATACACTTAGATGGTTGTCTATTTGATACTTATAAGTACTTTGCTAATTAGGTAGATTTAGATAATTTCTAGATTACATACCAGAAATAGGTACTTGATTGTTCTATTTGAATAAATGCTGTTGTTTTTTTGTAATTCTTCACTATGTGCCTTATCATACTAATTTTGTAAACTTAGAACTTAAATGTTTGTTTTGTTCCATCACTGACATGTTTTATTCTTTCCTGGTTACAGAGCTGAGCTTTGCTTTGGTTTCTTTTCTTATTTTCATGACACTAGTAATATCATTTTATCCTTGTAATCTACAGCTTGGAGTTCTTCTTTCCATATCACCATTCTCAAGTTTTGGCAGTTCATCAAGCTTTATCCTACTTTCTTCCTCTCTCTATCATGGAGTGGGTGGTAATGTTACATTCTGACATCTTCACTGTAGTAACTCGTATCACAGAGCCAGGAAGTAACAGTTCAAGGTCTCTGTGTTTTCAGATCCTAAATCTCTTTTCTGGGCCCACAATTACCACTTTGTGGTCTTCACTTGCCTTTTCTCCTAAATCTGGTAGTGGATTTTATCTCCTCCCAACAAGATTCTACATGTGGAATAGTCTCTTAATCTACAGGCCTGTAGGTGGATATGTTTTCAGTTGGAGATATCTCATTTATGCCTTTCTCCACTGGATCACCAAATTTCCTTTTCTTTCTTCTTCTGTTTATTATCCACTAACTTTGGGGGGTAGTCGTGTTCAGTCAAGTATGGAGAATTCTTCACAATTATGCTTAATATCTTATTTGATATTCTTTCAAGAGTTCTATTTTTATTCCAAACTACACTATGTCTTGTTTTACTAGTGGTTCTGTCTTGGCCAATATAACCATCATTCTCACTGCTCCAGCCTTTACTTGTGTAACCTTTGTCTACCCTTAAATCTGTATTCTGTTGATTTCAGTTATATATTGTTCGTCCAGATGTCACCACACTCTGCCTTCACACATGGCTTTTGTCAGGTGCATTGTTTCAGCCCAGGGATTGACTCCATGTGTTACATCTTTTTTTTTCTTGTACCCTTTCATGTCCATTTACCACATAGGTGAGAGTATACCTTAAGACTTTGATCTATTTGTTGTGAGTTTTTCCTTTCTACCCTTCTGTTCATTCTCTTTCATTGTTCTTCACCTGGTTGTTTGACAAAGGGTTCTCCACGTTGGTCATTTCTAGATATCTGATAGACTTGTCAAACACATTCCTTTTCTGCAGGTTTTGTCTTTCCCTTTCATTTCTCTCCATTTTATTATTTCAAGTCATGCATCCTCTATGTTCCTATAATATGGATGATTGGGATCTTTGTGTGATTCTTTACATCTTTACCATCCTTCCTTTGAACTTTCATTTTCATGTTCCATCATCCTCTTCCCCTCAAGATTTTATTTTCTTCTCCTCATTGCTTATGGAAATCACAAATTAGATATTTCTGTTTTCAATGTTACCTGCTTCTTCTACCATTTCTCTTATGTCATACTGCTTAACTGGTCTTTCATCCCTAAGATTTGTGCTGCTCATGGATGCTGTTTGACTATCACTTTCATCTTTCACTGGTGCTGATGCTGATTAACTTTTGTCTAGTTCTCTCCTTATGATTTTATGTGGTATTTCCTGACTACTTTTGAGGTTCAATTTCCCAACTTTTATACCCTGGAAACCTTTCATTTTTCATAATAACTCATTAGGCTGGTGTATTCTAACTCCTCCATGGAAGGCCCCCACCTCCACAATGTGTTTTCTCACCTTATTCATCATTTTGTCATATCTTTTTGCCTGGTCAGATATGCACTATTGACGTCATGATTACATTATAACACTCACTGTAGGAATGGGATGTTTCAACAAGACCACTTGTAGCATACCCTGTGGTATGTATATGTATATATCATTTGGAGACCATCACTCATGGACTTCCTGAGTAAAGCAGAAGGGGATTATCACCCATGCTTGCTGACCTTTTGATTGCATTAATTGGGAGTGATATGCTTTTAAAAGTAGGAATTAAAGATACCCATTGTACTTTCTCTAGTGTGATGGTCCTCTGGACTCCCCACCACATGTAATTCCCCCTTTTTTCTTTCAGTGTAACATGGGAGTTCTTACCCATTTCTTAGTTTCTGAAAAGATTGATCATGAGTGAGACTAGAAATTTACTTTACCAGTTAGAAGAGGGCAAGGCTGATCTGCCTTCTTCCATTTCCTCTGGATGCTTTTATCAGGTGGACTCCTGTCAAAATAAAGTAACAAATAGGTTAGAGCAGGCCCAGCCTATACAGAATCCTCCTCTTAAAACTAGGTGCAGGATGACACTCTCCTATTCTTATAGCTGTTTATGGTAGAGACTCCTATTCTCATTAATTCTGGTTGCAGGAGGTTCTTTTCCAGCTCCTACAATTGAGTTTGGGGGACTTCACCTGCTTCTCAGTGACAGATACAGGACATAAGTGCACTGTTCCTATGGTTGAGTAAGTGTTACAAATCTTCCTAATAATTCCAGATGCTGGATATCTCTTTCCTGTATTTATGACTGGGTAATGAACGATTTCTGTTCGTGACACTGGTTACAGATATTGCTTTGTTCATGAGGTTGATTTGAGGCAACCCTGTAATGCTAGTTTTGATGTATTATACTTCTTGTTCCTAATGTGGTTTTGGGAGTTTGTCCAGTTTCAGCCAGAAGCTAACTTCCACTTCTTAATTCCTGTATACTTATGATTAGGCTTGTTACGTATATATATAGATAACACAGTCCACGTGGCTTAGTCACGTTTATGTTTATGTCATAATTTATCTTTTTTCATCATCAACCTTCTAATGCCAAGGACAAGTCATGAAATCTCATTTGTCTGGTTGAGATTGCACGTGTATGTAGCTAATTCTGTTTATATTTTACTGTGGATTACACCTATGACAGATTCATTTCCTACATCATGAGCAAAGAGCATACCTGTTCCAGAAGTCAGTATGGTACCTCATAAGTGTGTTTCATTTTCATCTCAAAGCACATACATTCATTCAGGGGAGTCACTTTCCACTTGGTTCCCACATTGTATGCTAAAACTTTGCAGTGTTGAATTCAAGTTTTATATGAAAGGAGGTAAGACCATATTGAAGTTAACATATTTCATGCACTGAAAATGCATTTCTGATAGCTGCTTACTTCCTCTACCCTTGGCTGGTGTTCTTCTTTATAACCTGCCATGAAAGTGAGGATTGAATAACAATAGCAGAGGGAGGTAGCTGCACAAATGTAGGTGATGCAAAAAATTAGTGGAGAGTATTCACATGATATGTACATGTTGAGGTATCATGTGAAATTGGTGAAGTATATTAACTGGCAGGCTGATCATGAAAATGTTTTACAATGCTTAGAGGGCAGAAAAAGGTTGAGATAGCTTTATGTAAGACGAAGTAAGTACCTATTTATAATACATTTTCAGTGTATGAAAATGTCAACTTCTGAACTTTAAAAAAAAATTTTTTTGCATTTTGAATTTATAATTCTGTGTCTAAGGTTTACCAAACTCACTTGTATTATTGATTCAAAAAACTATTTTTCTTTCTTTGATATAGTAAAACTTTTGCAATAAGTCATATTCATGCTTTTTTTTGCAAAGTTTTCCTGTAAAGATAAATTCTCTTCATTTACATTATTAGACGTATATAAATACTTTTAATTTGATATTTTATTAAGTTTATTAGATATTAAATTTTTCCATCGAAACCTTCTAGTTCTTTTTCCACTGAAATTTCAAGAACCTTGTTATGTGATATGCAGGTCTTTGATTTGCACTACCTAACACTGTTTGAACTTATTTTTAAGAACTTCATTCATTGAAGTGTTCAGTTAGAGATGTTAGTAAAGAAAAGAAGGAGGTCCTAATTCTAAAATAGTTTTTGCTATCCTAAAATATGTTTTAAATCTGTAAATTTTGTTCAAAAACAGTTTTATGATAACATTTTTTATGTATTTTTAGTTTATTATTTTTTATTTCCCAATAATGCATCTTCATTAGACTGAAAAAATCACTGTTTAATATGTTAGAGTGAGAGCAGCTTTGTAGTATGGAGAAAACAGGTTTATGAGTATAAATCATGGATCAACAAATTTATGTACACTGCAGACAAAATTGTTGATCTTGGAATGTTCCAGTTGGATTTTCGGGAACATTATGAGTCTTTAGCTAGTCAAACAGAGATCCTTTTGGAAAAGTTATTGAATAACATCTCAAATGAGCACCAGGAAGAAAGTAAAAGGTAACACCATAAAAAATTTAAGCACAGACTTTTTTAATGTTATAAATTCTAATCTAATCAGTTTATCAACAAAAAGCATAAAATGAGAGGGTATTAGATACATACTGTTAATTTAAAAAGTGTGTAGCATTTTTTTATTGCACAGTAAATATTAATTTACACTAATAAGTACCTTCACAGTTATGTCATCTAATATATTATCTTATCTACTTGATAATAGTCATTTTATAAATTTATTAAAATATTTTAAAGTTGATAACCTATCCTGACATAAAAAAGATAACAAATAAAAAATGATGCATAAGTTGTTAAGTTGTATTTTTGTAAAATCTATTAAACAGAAGGAAGTATATATAGAAGGAAGTAGGAATCTATTGTTTATTGGGTTATTATTCTCTACAAATATTCAAAAGAGCTAAAAGGTAACACTGATAATTTGTGAAAGACAATTTTAAAACATATCTGACCCTTACAAAAATTATGTATGTTATAGTCAAAAGCCAACTAGTTTAGAACTACATCAGTTATTACAGATCATAATTAAAATAAAATGCCTTAATGAAAGTCAACCAGTATAAAAAAAATTGTAAAATTTACTTACTGTTGTAAATCAATGAACTAGAAAATGAAATCCTAAAATCATTAGATTGTATTGAGTCATTTGTAGTACTCTTGCTATTTATGATTTTTGTTGATATAGAACTGAAACTTCTTTTAACTAATAAAGTCTTATTTCCTAGTAATAACTATAACCATTTTCGTTTGTTTATTTATATCACTTCTATTCTTCACCTTCAGGTTTTCACCCTAATAAACAAAATATTAGACTTACACGATGACTGGAAATTCTGTACAATTGAGAAAAGCCTTACTATTATTGTTGGATTAACATGTTCATCACCAATGAAGTACTAATGAGTCATTTCTATTAATCAGGCACTAATGATGTGTTAACACATCAATCAGCAAAGATGCTATAACTGTGTGTAAGCAAACAGATAAACAGTCCTTTAGTATTGTACAATGATCATGCATGTGTGTTTCCCTCTTTCAATTAGTAGAAAGTATTTTTTACTAAAATTTCAGTTCACATGACCTGAGATTTCTGCAGTGCCTTGTTTTGATTACTATTATGGCAACAAGATAGCAAAGTTGTTTAGAGTTTTACTCTGAATGAAACTGCAAGTAATTTACAAAATTCCAATGCACAGTCATTTGAAGAGGATGAAGTAGGTAGTAATTATGAACCCGGTGCTTGTGAGCCTGATGATTCAAGAGGACTGGAGTGTAAATACTAGGTTTTTTTCCAAACTGCTTCATTCATGGCAGATACAATAACCCAGACACTGACAGTGCACTGGAATACTGGTATAAACTGACAGGTGGCTGATTGTTCGAGCTAAATGTATCAGTCCAACTAATATTTATTTTATTGCATAGCCTCAACTGGTTACAGGTTTGCTACAAGAGGCTGTTCCAGTTGGAATATTCAAACTGCTTATTGTGGAGGATTTTTTGAATAGGATGGTTGCTGAAAGGAATAAGTTTGCTGAACAGCTATTGGAATTGAACTTCCTGTTTTTAATGCCTCTTTGACACAAGTAAGAAATAGGAGTCACTGTACATTATTGGCTTAGTGTATGAGATATAATTACTGTAGCAGTAAGTGTATGAAACCACGTTACACTGTGTACACTGTATTCACTAAAGGTTAAAATACCTGTGTTTGCACATATGATTGACACACAAGAACACCAAGAAGTAATGATTTATTGTTAAAGAAAATACACTTTAATTATACAGATGTGAAAAAACTAAACACTTAAGAGAAATTGTTTGATTGCTCTATATATTTAACATGCAGTTTTTGAGTTTTCTTCATAAATGCCTACTTTTATTTAATTTTAACTAACATGGCACAACATGTATAAGTTTTTATCTTGTAGGATTTGTGATGAGTACAAACACATTGTAGATAAAGCTTTAACCATTCCAAAAGCACTCAGGAGTTGATGAACTCTAAGGTAAGAAATGAAAATAATATTGACATTTATTACGTATGTTACATATTATACTTTATCTATTAGTCTACAACTAATTACGTTACATACATTACATATTACGATTTCAAATAACTAGACATTTTAATTTTAATTTAGAAGATAATTAAATGTCACAATGTATTAAATTTACAATATTTGCCAACAGGATTAATACACACAAGTTTCTTAACACAAACCAATTTTGACATACAAAAAAACAATACAATTTATAATAACAGTTATTAAAAATAATTATGAGAAATAATTATTTATATACTAAAATTTTACAAACTCACAAACAATATTCAGTCTTCTTTCTTGTCTGAAACTGGATATTTCATTAATAGTCCAGGCCCACAACGAATAAATTAGTTTTATGTTGATACACATGCATTTCATTTGAGAGGAATGCTAGCTAACTCTATTTGTGGTTAAAGTAAGCTGCAAAAAATTAATTTTTTTTTGTAACATAGTTGATGGTCGTTCTCAATTTTTTTAAGTACAGATATAATCATATACATGTGTATGTGTGTGTATTGTTTTCTTAAAGACAAATACACATAAAGATAGATATATACATGAAAAAAATCTAAAAAGGACTATGTTTGAAATGATAGTGTAAAAGAAACGTGTTATACTAAGGAGTAATGTTTACTGTGTTTTAGAAAACTTAAAGGTAATGTTTCACAAATGTAAAAAAAGGTTTGATAAAATATTTTATCAAATTAATTATATTCTAATAATTTTTCTTTGTTAAATATTACTTTTATTTTATGATAAACACTATATATACCTTTATATTTCATATACTATATATTTCAAATTGTGAAGTATTTTCACTTTTTTATTTTTCATTTTTACAGAGAGTGGGAACACAAGTTGTTGATGTTAGGAGAGATAATTGATGAGTGGTTAAAAGTTCAAGCTACATGGCTATATTTAGAGCCAATCTTTAGTTCCCCTGATATTATGGCTCAAATGCCAGAGGAGGGAAGGTATGCACTACAACTATTTTAATATTTCCTCAATGTTTTTAGAATTTGTATAAGTAGTATTTTATTGCTTGTGTGAAGACAATTTATATATTATTGTTTTATCTCTGACTTTTTTATTCTCTTTATATACATATTTATGTATATAGCTTAGTATTTTAAACATCAAATATAATTATTAGTGCTTTGTGTAATTCAATTATCTTCTTATACTTATTAGTTGAAATAGAAAAATGTAGTTGTGATAAAAATAAAATGCAGTTATTAAAAACGTTCCATACAGGAAAGAAATACAAATAGAAAACATATTTTTATTTGTTTAAATCTATTGTTACGGGTAGCACCACCTTTTAAATAATTTTGTGGTACATTTAAACTTTAAATGTGTTCCAACATCTTAGATGTTTTTTTTAAATAATTGTTTGAATAATTACATCATCTTAATACTCTTATCATACAATACAGATGATTCACAACTGTAGACAAGAACTGGAGAGACACCATGAAAGCTGCTGTTTTAGACAGACATGTACTGGCAGTTCTCCAGGTTGAAAAAATTTAGAGAAACTAAAGAAATCCAGTGAGTTGTTGGAACTGATTCAAAAGGTAAAATTGCAGTCCTTTTTGTTGAAACTGTTTAATCTCATTCAGAAGATAACTTTAGTATACTCAATGGCAGTTTTCACCTCTGGGATGTTCCCCATCATAAATTTAAAAAAGTATCTATAAAAATATTCAAGAAAACAAAATGGTCATAAATTTTCACTACCTAACTTAAATAAAGATATATACACATATAAATCAAATAAACAAAATAGGGAATTGTTTTTTTGATTTGTTTATATTTTATAACGTTAATATGTCCTGCTAAGCACTCAGCTGTTGTCACCTTCACTTCACCACTGATATATAATTTTTATAGAAGTCTGGCCAACTGTTAGGAATACCCTCCTTACATTCACTTCATTGCTAACTTTTACTCCAACTTTCACACTTCACATCTCTAAGCAAATTGCTAACATAAATGCACATGCCACTCATGTGCTAGATGCCATTTGTGGACCACTCCACTTTTTCATGTGTAATTGCTTAGTTTTATATTTTGCTTTCCACAACATTTCAGTTAATGACATAATTGTTTTGCTATTATCAATGTGTTTTAAGTAAAGTTTTGTGTATATTTTACTTTTAAAATCAACAAAGTGGATTGCATATTTCCAAATAAGCTCAGTAAATTCACATTATTATTGCACTTGTGTTTAATTAAACCATCATTTTCTGAACTGTATTATATTAACCCTGATAAATATTTTAGATAGATCACACTGTTCACAATAATACATTCATTAATATAAAAATGTCTTACTTCTGAGACCATACCTACCTTCTCACACAGAAAGCAATCTTTCTTGTGCATCTGCCTGAGAGATTTGCATTCCACAATTCTTTAAACAACTTCAACCAACACTCACTAGATTTCTCATGATTTTCACCATTACATAATGATGTTATTATGTAATAAAAGCCCTCCACTAATATGAGCATGACATAATCTTCCTGTGCACTGAGATTTTCCACTGAGATTCTTCATTAATCTTCCTTAGCACTGTGTGTATTTGATGTATTTTGTTGTATTCATAACTTACAGAGGTTTGCAATCTAATAAAGGAACTTTGTTTTCTTTAGTTTATCAAACTATGAACTTTCAAGTTCATGCAACTTTGGCATCTGCTGAGATGAGGAATAACCTTGCAATTGTCAATTTCTTAATTTGGCTACTGAAAACATGTTAAACATAAATGGCATGATAGCCATTGTGCATAGGGTAGTAGGTTTTATTATGCAGCCATGAATTATTTCCCCCTCATTTTGAGAAGGAATATGATGAGAAAGACAACTTTTACTGTTTGTCTCCCCCCTTCTGGTTATGCTCTCTTGTCGTTGAGGAGAATTTTTAGACATCCTCATGCTATTTGGACCTTATCACTCTATCTCTCATTCCATTGTCTTACTATATTTCCCATTCTCTACATCACAACTCCCAACTTAAATAATTTTGATTCTTTTTCTATCTTCTGAAAATTATGTTAATAATATTGCTTCCTTTATAGATCTACCCCATGTCAGTGATCTTATTTCTTGTCCTTGCTTTCTAATTCCTTTATCATGGCCTACAGTTAACTGAACTTCCTCCTTCTAGAGTCATAGACCTTGAAATCTTTTTTGCCTGTTTGGGAGCAAGCCCACTGAGGTCGATTTCACTCTCCAGTGCTTAGTTCTCTTGTCTTTGCTTAATACTACTTTCTGTGTTTTATTACCTTTCCTCTCTTCACTTCATGTAAGAGACAATTCATCGAGCCCTACTTGAATTTTCTGGCAATTCCTGTTCCCTTCTCCTTTCTGCCATAGACTGTACTACTACTCTTTCCCTGTTTACTTGTTTCATTATACTCCTCCCACTTCCTATATTTTACCCCTTTTCCTATTTTATCCTTTTGCTCAATACTCTTCAGCCCAGTGTCAGACTTTCTGGATTCATCAATGACAATGGAGCAGATTCAGTTGTCATGGGGGCTGGTCTTTGTGATATGCACATCTTTGTTAACAACTATCTGCAGTTAGATGGGTCATACTTGTTAGTTTTCATGGACTGTCCTTTCAATTCTTCTCTCAGTTAATAGCTGGTTAACTTCACTTCTCTCTCAAATTACATCTATCTTCAATATCTGGAAGTCACTGTGCCAGATCTGTTGCACAAACAAGTCATAGAGAGGGTCTTACTTTCACCTGTTTGTGGTCCCCAATAAAACTGGGGACTGGAGGCTGGTAATCTACCTTTCCACTTTCATCTGCTAGGTGGTCATCCCTCATTTTGCATGGAAAATTTCTTTACTCTTTGTTGGTTCTTTTTCCTTGGACTTTGGATGAGCAAGAGTGACATCTCAGATATGTTTCTTCATATTCCCAATGCTGAGTCTTAAAAATATTTCAAATTTGTTTCTTGAAATCATTCCTTCCAGTTCAGCGATCCTTTTTTCTTTTAGCATTGCATTGACCTCCTATGTCTTTAACAGAACAGTCAAGGCTTTTGTGTACCATCTGAAAGAACTTGCTCTATGATTTTCATTATTACATGAATGATTGGCTTCTTCTGTCCCATTAACAGGAGAAGTCTTACCTTCATACTTTCCTTCTGTAGGAAACTGTCTTTGTAGGATGGCTTGCCAAGACTTCTAAATGCTTTCTTATCCCATCAAATACCTTGTTTTTCTGGGAGTATTTTTCAACTTCTTTCTCAGCTGGGCTGAATCTTACCCTGTCTATCTGCAAATGATGGAACATTCTCTCACTGGGATGTGAGTCTGTCCTACTCGTGTTGCCTGAGAGACTCTATTGTCTTTAGTAACTATAGCTTTCCTGAAACTGTTTATTCTACTGGGCCATGCTCATATCAACCATCTCTGAATGCCCTTGTGCAACCAGTGTAATGAATCACAGGAACCTTTGGGCCTACTGTTTCTCTTCTCACAGACATTTTTGAGTGGCTGTCTACCACTTCGATACCACTATAAATGTGCACCTACTTCCACCCAAATTTTTCTTATGCCTTTTTCACCAATATATTCTTACTAGGAAGAGAGGCATCTCTGAATGACAACCTTATGTTGAACACTCTGATCAAGGATGTATCTTGACTTCAGCTTAATGTACTCAAACTTTTGGCAGTACTTTGGGCAAGTTCCCATTTTCTACCCCTCCTGTTGGATCATTTAGTTATGGTTCACTCTTTAAACTTCACAGTCATATCTTATATCAAGTGTCAGAAAAGTATCAGATCCAGGACTCTTTGTTTTCAAACCCTATACCTTCTTTTTCGTGTGTCACTTCTCAATACATTTGCCTTATTGTCTGTCATGTACTATATGTTGTAAACCTCAATGTAGGCCATATATCTTGACCAGACTTTGTTCTGCCCCATGGAATAGTTTATTGACTTTGGGTTTTCAGATGAGCGAGCTCTCTCCTGGGAGTCTATGCATCTGTGCTTTTGCCACACCTCCATGATTTTATTATGGGCCCTTGTGGCACCTCTTTGACTGACTCATCACTGGTTTTCTTTTTTGCCTTCTGTCTTGCTATTTCCCTCTTTTCCTTCCTCTCACACCTTCTTTCTTGCTGCAACATGTTGCTATTTGATTTCATACTTGGGATTTATCCAATCCATTACCTGTCAAACCAGCCATTCTTATATGGTGATCTTTTTCCTGTCTTATTCTTGTTGCTTATCTACCCTGTCTATCTACCAGTGTAATAGTGTTTTTCATTCTGACCTATTCATCACCATCTTCATCCTGACTGTCTCATTGTTGGCTATCTCTCTTTTTTTACAATATTTTTCAACAAAGGGTTGGCTCTCTCTACCATTGTTGGTCATTAGGCTGCCTTGTCTACCACCCATTATCTTTCCTGATTTTGCAAGGTACTGTCTTCCCCAGTTCTATCCATATTTTTCCTCTCCTTCCATAGATATCCCTGCCCTGTTCCCTTGCTCAGTTTGGACCTTAATAATCGTGCATACTCTTACCCAGTTTCTCTGAGCCAATGGTCGCCTACTCCTGATATTAAATTTCCCTACAGTTCTATTTCCTCTTACTCCTTCCCTTAGGTCACCACCTCTCAGACTTCTATGCTTTGAACTCTTTCCATACCCTTTTCTATCCTCCATATCTTTTACTTTATCGTGTCTGGTCTCTTTTCTTTCTAAGACTTCAGCATTTGGGAAGGTGATTCCTCCTTCTCCCATACTTCCCTTCCATTTCACAACTCCATGCTCAATCTGACTTGTGTCTTCTGTCGCATTCTGTTTATGCTGTATCTTGCTACCTAGCCTACATCTCATAATTTCCTGGCTCCCTTCTTCACTTCTTTCTTCCCTGGGATTTTCTTCTTTGAGGGACTTATCACTATCTAAACTTACAGGCTTAGTTTGTCAACTGCTGTTGTTGGTCTACTTTTCATTGGATGTCAATACCTGCAGGCTGTTCCATATTTCTTCTCATCAAATCTCCCATCTCACCCATTCTTTTGCCTCTTGTTTTTGATGGCTACTTGATGACATTTTACAGACTGGCATGTGGACTACATCTTCCACTTTCATCACACACTATCTTCATCACCTGGCTGTCTCATCTCATGTGAGTTACTGCCTATTCCAGTCTGTTATCTTCCAATCTACTTACCATCCTTAGTCAGATGAATACATTTTCTCTATTTTACAGGATTCTGTAAAGTGGCTCACGGTGCCACTCAGAGTACTTTTATTTCTCAAAATTTTGCACAAGTAGTATCCCACAAGTATATCCATGTGAAGCTCCTGCTATTGGGTGTCACACTCCATGAGTTTCTTTGGGTGCTCTCTGAATGGAGCTGAAATAGGTAAATCTTGCACCAGTCCCTTCACTATATTAATGTGGGATTTTAGTTTTTGTGTGATTAAATGTATATCATCTTGAAAGTTACCATAGTGGTTAAAAAAGTCCAGATGAAAATGTATTTGTTATTGCAATAATAGCAACAATTTGACTTTGTAATAATTAATATAATTAATTTTTTGCATCATTCAAATCATTAAGTTATGAGACTAATTATATCACCTGTCAGCTGGAATTAATGTGTATATATACATATACACGCTCCCCCCGCTAGTCCAGCAGTATGTCTCCGGATTTACACCGCTAACATCAGGGGTTCGATTCCACTCAGTGGGCCGAGAAATTGTCCTCCTGGTTGGGGGTTGTGCAGTAGGCTAACAATTGTTGTTGTTGTTGTTTTTGAATTTCGCACAAAGTTACTTGAGGGTTATCTGTGCTAGTCGTCCCTAATTTAGCAGTGTAAGATTAGAGTGAAGGCAGCAAGTCATCACCACCCACCGCCCAGTCTTGGGTTACTCTGTTACCAACGGATAGTGGGATTGACCGTCACATTATAAAGCCCCCACGGCTGAAAGGGCGAGCATGTTTGGCACGACGGGGATGCGAACCCGCGACCCTCAGATTACAAGTCGCACGCTTTAACGCGCTTGGCCATGCCGGGCCGTAGGCTAACAACCTACTCACTAAAAAACCAAGTCTGTTTTGAAACCGCAGAGTTTGCGGCCCTCTGTTCCTTACGGAATTTAGGGGCACTATTATTATTATTATATATACATACATATATGAGAAGCTTAACAAATAACAGTTTCGGGTATATATGTGATGTTTTGTTTTGATAAATTCGAGAATACAACGAAAAAAAAAGTCAGAATAGTTTGTTATGAGACATGTACACCGTGTTATATACATTGTCTGTTGATCAACAATGTAGTCAACAATTATACAAGAAAATACAATATTTTTACTATGTGTGACAAGAGAATATATTGTTCTTTTACCATAAAACACCAGCACTTTATTAAAGGGTGGTGATAATCTGAAATTTCATGGTTTAATGAGAGCCACAAACACAGGTCTAATGAGCCCTGTTGTAAAATCGAGGCTCAGACTAAAGGGAGCGGAGGGGGGTGATGTAGGGCACGTCTGGATTAGAGAGGCCCGAACCTGTTGTTAACTGTACACTAAACGTACACTATGGTCATCGGCTTCAGCTGCTAAGGCGAATAAGGTAAGGCGTTCGACAATAAAACCGCTAAACATGCATAACAACATAGACATGCACAATATACACATTAGATTGATTCAGCTACAAGCAACAAATTGCTTACCAGATCTAAATAACAGGAGTTTATGATTGGGAGTGATATTTTCGAATTTCATGCTCTGTTCAGTCTGTTGTGATGAAAATGTTACTTAATCTTACACTCACATTACAAGACGTAGGTAGATTCTGTGATAGTGCTTGCAAGCCTTGCATCTATACTTAGGCCTACTGACTGATACTTACAAACTATCACCTAAATCGAAAAGCTTAGAAGCACGCCTATATTAAAGATGTATATTTCGGCTACTGAAAAAGCCTACGTCTAGGCCTAATTATGTATTTTAATTGGTAAGAACATGAGAATCACAAGAATAAACAATTTGTAAGCCTGTGATGCAATAAAACAATTCAACAGACCAAACTGTAGGGGATGATTGTATGCACCATACCCCCACCTAAAATGAAGGAGGTGTATCCCACTCATCCACCCCAGGATCTACGCCCCTACTTTAGATGACTGGGTGAAAATCACTTGAATTTTACATGCGGAGAGAAAAATGGAGTTACCAGTTCTTATGTTGCTAGGACCCTGATGAGATGTTTGTTGGCATTATAAGCATAACATCAAAGCTTAAAGTGGTATGTTTTGTTTTTTATAGGAACTATAGAACAACTCTGCTGTCTCTAAACTATCTTCGGTCTACACCAAATATCTTACTCTCTTTCTTTTCCCTTTCATTCAAGTACAAGTGGTAAGATACAACACAAAGTAACAGTGAAACAAAGTGCATTGAACAGATGCATACAGGTTTTCAGTAAGGAGTCTAATTAGTATATCCACTGCTGTGAATAGTAGTTAACAACTGTTGGCTTCTTGGAAGGGTAAGGTTCAGTAGCCAGTGCAATAAATACTTACTGGATAGAGGAACTACATTTCTTTTCTTAAAATGTCATGTAAGAGTGGGATAAGAACAAAAGAAATGAACCCTTTCATTACAGAGTGTGTCTGTGTGACTTTGTTTATAATCATCAGTTTCCACACTGTAACTTTTAAAATGATATGTGTATCTTCACAAAATCTGACTAGCTTTCTGTAAATATTACAAGTTTTTTGTATACAAAAAATTCAAAGTTTTTGATCAAGTATTTCACTAAAATTAAGTTATCTTTTGAAATTCAAGAATTGTTCAAACTGGTCCACTTTCTCTTCCTCCTCTTCAAAAACTGCATTACAACAAACTTTAAGTGTTTTCAATCAATGGCAAGTAGTGTAGTGACTAAAATATAAGTTCAGTGTTATAAGATAGAATACACTGTTTAATGTAGGTGGTGGTAATTTATTTTGTGAGTTAATATTTCTTGACTGTTTTGTTTCACAGTAAGAAAGTTGAAAGCAGAAGGTTATTGAAAGTTGTGTAATTGATATTAAGGCTACAGAGATTTCTAGAATGCCTCAATACTCTGCAATACTTCCAGAGTAGGAAGTGAGCCAAAAGTAAAACCGAGGAAAAGAGACTTTCAGTCAGAGAGAAGTTAGAAAATGTGAAATGAATCATTTAAAATAGAGAAAAATAGTTTGGCTTGTCAACTGCATTTTAAACTAATTGAATTTGGCCAAAATGGATTTTTGTGAAGAAGAGAACCATACAGTATTTAGATCCAGTTGTGATACATATATTGTGAAGAATTTGTCATGTTTCACTTGTTTTGAACATATTTTAAAATAAGTGGAATGCATGCTGTTCATTTATTTTGAATTTATCTCCAAAATGTGGCAAACACCCACTGTAAAAGAATCCTTAGTCCAACACACCAATTTAAATGATTATATATACTATTTAAAAGTAAGTTTCTAACTGGAATGAAATCAGAACATTGGAATAATTGTGGTTCTTTAAAAAGCTGTGGGAGTGGGTGTGCTTTTAGGTCTAATACACCAGTGTCCAAATGTATTTCATAGTCACCAAAACTGTTTAAAATGTGTTTACATTTTCACCATTTGGAAAAACTGTGTTTTTATAGTCACCAAAACTGTTTAAAATGTGTTAAAAGTTTTGCTATGTGACAAAAAAATTAACTGTGTTTTACAGATGGGTAAAAATACATAGTAATGTTTCCAATTATTTATTAATAGAATTAATTATACTGAAAAATAGGTGGTAGAAGTAAAGCACCAGTTCACCACAGGTCAATAGCTGTTTTGGCATGTGGCAAGTGGTGACCATGTTGAACACCATAGGTCTGAGAGATCTAGAGCAGGTGAAAAACAATACTCTTTTCTCTCTTCTCATGTCTGGTGGTAATGAATGTGTTTGATTGTCAAACATAATGAATCTAATAATTACATGTTCTTATTCTGTTTGAAAAGAAGAAAGTGGTGTTTGTGTTTATTATTTCCAAAACAAATCTGATTGATAAAATGTTTTAAAATGAATTTATTGCAAATAGAAACAGTTAACTGCTTTATAAGCTTTAATACTTTTAAAGACAAACATATTTATCAATGCATTTGATGCACAAGTAAAGCATTCACATGCTGAACTGGAAACAAGTGTTGATAAGTGGATATTTCTAGGCATCTGTTAAAAAAACCTTGCAAGAATTTTTTAAAATTATTTTCCTGATTCAGTAAAGTGAAACTTCAATTACTCAGGAGCCTCTTGTTGGGAAAGTTTTGTTTACGTATTTCGGCATACATGCTGTTTTGCCTATCTTCATGAAAAGTATTTAAAGGTTGTTTAATCAAATTATAGATGATAACAACCAGAGTAACCAAACAATAATAAAGCTGTATTGTACTTAATTTTACCCTTCTTTCATAAATCAACAAACATGGCAGTGGACTTGAAGTACTATTGACACCCACCTGGAAAATAGAATAACAACTGTTCTCAGTGTTCTGGAAATGAAACTAGTATTTATGTCTGAGAAAAGAAGGAAAATAGCTAAATTTTGTCTTGATTTGTTGAAAGTAGAATTAGTTGGTATACTGATACCATAAACCTCATTGCTATATCGTGTATATATATATATAAAACACAAATATCTGTCTTTCTCTTGTTACATTATCTTCACTGGACCAATCTTAACCAAACTGTGTGAAATGTTTTTAAAGAAGACCAAAAACAGCACTGCTTTCAATAGATGACTATCCTTCTTCATGAGAGTAAATGTGAAGATAATTTGGAAAAGGGGACATATTAATGTAGGGTTCGTAACTCCTCCACCCCCATTATTGCTGTTATTGAACACTTTAATAAAGTTAACATTAATTATATTTGTAGATGGTGTCTTGATCTTAAACTAAAAAGTAAGACACGTTTATAATTTTTTCTAATATGCATGCATACAGTGTGCCTAAAGCAGACAAACATTTAATATATACATCTCAGAGACTGTGCTGGGCTCTCTTTGGAGGAATTAAATGAACAAAGATGACTGCCTTTGTTACAATAATACATAAACTGAGATGAAGTTTCTATTTCAACAGCCACCATAAGGCTGGTATGAAAAGCTGTTGTTTGAGTTGTAATAATTTCTTACTTTGACCTATCTGTAAGACACTTCTGTAGCCATTGGTTTTCTATTAAATAATCATGTGAAACACTGCAGAAAGATGTGATGAGCTGGGTGTTGAAAGCAGGTAACAGAATGCACCCCTACTGACATTACAATTGATACTACCTCTTTCTACAGGGTCATAATAACCATTATACAGTCTAGTAAATGAATGTTCTAAATGAATTGTATGAAAATCAAGATTTTTCTAATTTATCATATCTTCCAGCCCCAGGTTTTGTTTAAGTTCATGTACAAATAAAGGACAGGTACCTCGGCTTGATAAATATGAAACATAAAATTTGGAGTTATTTTTATGATTCTAGCTCAGAACTTCTTACTAGGGCATGTGCTAGTTGACTTCTAGGTGTTGCTGTACCTAATATGAGTCATGACAGCTGGTACCTGCTGCTTCGTGGGATAGTTCACCTGGTATCAACTTGAGTGTGAATTTGTATCATTAATGGCACAAAAGTAATATGTTCTTCTGGATTATTGCCATCTAAGTTGATTGGCCAGCTACAAGGAGAACATAAATCATGTAATTAGTTTCTGTTTCGAAAGAATTGTGACCTGTAAAGTGCAGAATTTTTATCTAGGTATGTGTTGAGTCTGCAGTGCATTTTTTAATATTTTTTCCTTTTGAGTCTGTTTTAATTTTCATTCCTCATGTCAATTTTATTTTGCAAAGTGGTAAACATCTGAACTAATTATAGATTATCAAAAAGTTAGAACTTGTGTTTGGTAAACCCCATGTTCTTTATAATGTAATATTTTCTCACACTAATCTTCCATCTCAATAAATCACCAAGTGTGTCAGTATGCAGGGTGTGGATTACATGAATGCCTCTATTTTTGTAAACTATAATAATTAATCACATCAGTACTTCCAAAGTTTATTTTTCATTGTATGGATCTCTGGTAAATCTGTTTTAAGTTTATTTTATATTGTCTTGACAGAACTAATGGGGGCATCTAGTCAACTGTGAAAGTATTATCAAAGTAGCCATTATTCTAAACCAAAACATATATGGTTAAGAATAGAATAGCTCTTCATCCCTACCATGCCTTGTATTGAGTGAATCATTACGGTCTGCATTTGAAAATAGATCTTTGTGGTCATCCATTGCACTGTTTCAAGTGTTGTTGTTCCTTCAGACTCTCCACTGTATTTTATGCCCTCACTTTTCTTCTAATGAAGATTGATAGCCCTCATTACATTCCAGTTTTCCCATAAGTACCACATCTTTCTTATCTGGGTGAAATGTATACCTGGCTCAGTCTCCCACATCAGTTTTCCAAATTTGACTTTCTTGTCTTCAGGTGTGTCCTCTGGATGGCTTTGGAGGATGCTTCTTTCCTTCCCTAAAACTGTTTCTTCCACCTATTCAATGTAAGATTCTTGCTATATGTTGATATGACATAATGCACTGTATTGGAAGTTGTAATTCACCTAAACTGTAAATGTATTTCTGGAAGGTTCTTACCAAATTTCACACTTCCCATCTTACCTTTTCATTAAAACCTGATGCTTCCAGATTCTAAGAGAACTTAAAGTGATATCTGGTAGAATTGAACAGAGGAAGTCATAAGCGTAATGAGAATACCTTGCACTATTACTGATGGAGGGTTGTCACATGATAATTTTAATGAATAATTTGCAATCAAGAGGAGGCAGTAACTCAGGACATGCTTGAAAACAAGTTTCACAAATAGATGCCAGCATTGAATGAGAATATCTATTGATGTAAAAGGATTGTTTGTTTGTTTTATAATTTCGTGAAAGCTACATGAGGTCTATCTCCACTAGCCATCCTTAATTTAGCAGTGTAAGACTAGAGGGAAGACAGCTAGTCATCACCACTCGCTGCCAACTCTTGGGCTACTTCTCTACCAATGAATGTTGGGATTGACCGTAACATTAGAAGTCCCCTACAGCCAAAGGGTGAGCATGTTTGGTGTGATGGGGATTGGAACTAGCAACTTTCAAATTACGAGTTGAGGGTCTTAACTGCCTGGTTATTTCAGACCTGTGTAAAAGGAGATAAGTACTTATTGGAATTAATTTTAGTACAAAAAATTATAAATATCACAACAATTTTATAGAATACGTGATGTAGATTAAAAATAAGTATGCAGATTAATCAGTCTGTAGAATGGTATTCTTGAAGTATTGAAAATATGATTCAATTTATAAAATTTAGTAATTTTAAATATTAAAAACATCTAATACTTTTATGACCTGCCAAGGAAAGAAAAAAAAAAATGTAGTGTTGGTAATTTGATTCATCCAAAAACAGCTTACATCAATAAGGGTTTGTATTCAGTTGTAATTATTTCAGTCCCAGTAAAAATAGTTGCATAACTCAGTGTTAAAAATGTGTAACTGAATAACTGTACATTTTGATTTAAAGGGGAGATTCGACAAATTCTGAAGAGTTAAAATAACAGTTTTAGAAATATATTATTTCCAAGGAACTTTCAAAGTGTGATCACAGTAATGGTTACAAGGTTTATAGATCAAAATAATCCATTGTGTTATTAATATTGTAAGGATTAAAACCATACATTTACTAAAATAGATTAATTTCTGCATATAATCTAAGCAGAACTGTTGTATTACATATTCAAAACTAACATCATATTATTAGGACATTGCGAATGTTACAGCTACATACACTTCTAAAAGGTTATTAATATAACTTGGAGAAATGGTGCTTACTTGTGTGAATATAATACACCACTTACTTAGTAAAATTCATATAATTAAATAGTAATTGTGCACAATTTTCTAACTGCTGCATAATAAACTTACAAGGAAAGTATACAGTTTTATCACCTCACAAAAATATAAGACTAGAAACATATTAATCCATTACTTTTTAAAAGGTACAATAATTTTATAAATAGCATGTGGTAATATGTTCACGTACCAGCACATTACAAATTATTAGTATACATAATGAATAATGGACTATTTTTAAAAAGGGTCGATGGTAAGTCTGAAAACGTCTCGTGGTCGTCGTTTTTCGAAGATTGTTTTTTCTTTGTAGGAGTAAAATGTTGAGAACACGAGACAGTAATAGAAGATTCTGTCGAACACAGCATCAGTTCCATATCTGTGGTGATGAGACTCTCTCGATAATGAGTGTCGAAATCTTCAAAAGTCGCTAACAGGTTGTTTGTCTGTCTTAGTTCTCCAGGCTATCTTGGAAATACATATCTAGGTTTCAACATGCTTGTTTGGAAGAAATCAGTTGATGTTTAAAAGTGCGTTTGTGATGATTGAGTTTTCATTATATCCTTCTTTGTATGGAGTGTCTGTGTAAATTTGTCTATTGACTTAAATAGCTTCTCGACTTGTGTATTCTGCATGAACATGTCTTTGAAATTTGTTTCTAGTTGTGGATGCTTTTTTGGTAAGAATGGCTTGGATGAAGGTGGCGGATGTCCAATGTTTCGGGGCCCAGCATGGCCAGGTGGTTAAAGCGCTCGAATCGTAATCTGAGACTTGCGGGTTCGAATACCCGTCGCACCAAACATGCTCGCCATTTTAGTCGTGGGAGCGTTATAATGTCACGGTCAATCACACTATTTGTTGATAAAAGAGTAGCCCAAGAGTTGGTGGTGATGACTAGCTGTCTTCCTTTTAGTTTTACACTGCTAAATTAGGGACGGCTAGAACAAATAGCCCTCGTGTAGCTGTGCATGAAATTCAAAAACCAAACAAAAACCAATATTTCCTTGAAGTTTACTATTCTTCTGGCGCTGCATGGCCAGGTGGTTAAGGCGCTTAACTTGTAATGCGAGGATCGCGGGTTCGAATTTCCGTCTCACCAAACATGCTCGCCCTTTCAGCCGTAGGGCCATTATAGTGTCTCGATCAAACCCACAATTCGTTGGTAAAAGAGTAGCCCAAGAGTTGGCGGTCAGTGGTCATAACAAGCTGCCTTCCTTCTATTCTTACATTGCTAAATTAGGGACGGCTAATACAGTTAGCCCTCGTGTAAATGTGCGCGAAATTCGAAAAGAAAACAAAACCAATATTTCGTTGAAGTTTTCTATTTTTCTACCTAAAAGTTAAAGCTTAACGTCAAGGCCACTTATTAACGAGTGTTTTATATCTTGAATATTATGAAGTGTTTGTTTATTATGATTTATATGTTTATTGTAGAGCATATTCAGCGGGGGTATCAACCGTGTTGAAAATCGATACACTTATCTCTGTCCCACTATGGATCTTTTTATAAAGTGAATGGAGTAAGTTGTTTGTTTGTTGTTAAACGCAATGTTTCGTGAAGGGCTATTTGTATGCTGTCGAAGGTTTTTAAAATTCGAATTTTACTTTATATGTGCTATCAGAATTGTTATCACTTGCAGCATTGAAATCAATAAAAGATACATTCTACTTAAGTTGTTTACTTTTGTTGTGTTTGAGAAACGAGCTTTTGCTGAAAAGGTGCTAAGTGTCTTAGTTTTGTTTCTCTTTACACGTCCCTCCCAGTGCCACAGGTATGTGCGGACTTGCACCGCTACAAACCGGGTTTAGATACCCATTGTGTAGCTTTGTGTTTAATTCCAAACAAGCAAGCAATTAAATCTTTAGACGTAATATGTGAAAAAACAAAAGTAATTTATCACGTGACTGACTGGACAGTGGTCAGCGTTCTGGACTGTGAATCGGAGGTCTTACATGTTGCCTTAAAATCGCGCCTCGCACTTTGGGTCTGTGTCAAAAGAGCGACATTGAAATGACATTATTAGAGTGGCTCAAGGGCTGGATGTCAGCGCTGTTGTAGCCACTTTAAAATTAGGGACTACTAACCCAGATAGCCCTTGTAAATATCCGAAACAAACAAAATTATTTCTCTTAGTGGCCGTTCCCTACACAGCTTTGACCCTCACTGAGCTGAGACTCCGTCGCCTTTTGACTATGAGATTTCACTGACCCTATGCCCTTGGGTTAAGTCTTGATGGGAGATCAATCGCTTGTACTTGTCGGGTTTTAAAAGACTTTCATAAAAGCAGTCTTCACGTGTCAAATTGTTTAGATAGTTTTCAATAGCATCTGTTTGTACAAGTGTGCACGAAATATTTCTATTACCTAAATTGCTGAGACAAAACTAGTACAGTTTAACTGTTGTCTCCTGGCGACATATATTTCATAATAGTTTTTACTTTTATGAGACTTTTTTATTTGTTTTAAGTTCAAATTCCTTTAGTAACAAGTTTCTCCAGTATAGCTGTTTACATGTAACACCAATCAAATATTACTTTGTTATTATATGGTTACAAGTCTTATTTTACATTGTAGGTTATTAGTAGCGTGTTAACAGTAGTCAGGATTTTTGAGATTGGAAGAAATATTTTTACCCTGGCATTGATTACGTAAAACAAACCGTAAAAAAGTTATAACATAATTGTTTAAAATTAATGGATTAAAATCAATCAAGCATGACTACATTCATTGATTAAAGTTGAATTTATTTTTTTTTTTGTCGTACTTTGGTCTCCAAGCGTTTCGGACTCGTTCAGGCCATTCTAGAGGTTGTACAAAGTAAATATAGGCAGCGATTATGTGTTAACTGTACTTTTCAGTTACTACATTTTGTTATCTTGGGTTAAAAATCGTACACTTAGCTCCTGTTAGTAAAGCATGTGTTTTAAAGATGGCATCTATAAGGGCTGAAACATTGCTAAAGAATGCAGGTTACACTGTCAAACTTGATGCTTCGCGTGAAGGGCCCTTTAAAAGAAATTCAAAATACTTCCGCTAGTTTTAGGCAGAAATATATAATTGCTCAATATGATAAAATTAGTTGGACTAACGGTTGTGCTCACTTGTCTCTTGTTAAATGCAAAGCTACATAACGGACTATATTTGACTGTGCCCACCGCTTATCGAACTCTCATTTTTATCTTGATGAGCCTGAAAGATTACTTCTGTGTTAGTGAGAGCCCCCCACGCTAGTGGACAGTGTAAGAACATGAAGACTTACGCTAATATAAGCCTTCACTTCGTGCAACTAACTATTCACGTTATATGATATACATTTTAGAGAGAATTTTGTAAACTTGGCTGGGAGCTGTAAATTCGAATAGCCCTTCAATGTCATGCAATCAAGGTATTTAAGTTGTACCTGTGAAAAAAATAAGGGCTGGCGAAATAAGGAGTAAGTAACTGAACAAGAACATTAAACAAATATTTGGAAGTACATGCTTGATTGGAAACGTTGTTTCCGTCTTATAAGGTAATACGACGTGAACTGGAAGATAGGTGTTAACCCTAAAGTTGATTTGGCTCTAATAACGTTAAAAAACTCGTTGAACGTTTGAAACCTGTCTCGCACGTACACCGCTATTGTGCAAGATTCGAATCTTCGTTCCAAACTTTTCTCTAAAACTAGTAGTTAACGTGAATTATTTTTCGTGTTTAATCAGCGATAACAGGAATAATTATGTGGATACAGATAATTAAGATTTATTTCCTTTTGCTCTTTAACCTTTTGTTTAAAATCGTAATACTATTTTCTGATATCTTTGTACCGATATCGCCTTGAAAACATACTGTTTATCAGTATTGTAGGGTCAATACTAACTAGCTCTTACTGTTATTTTTAGCCGCGGCATAGCGGTTCGTAGTACACCTCTAAGTTGTTGTTTTTAAAAGCACAAACGTTTAGCTCACAGCTTCGTCATTTCTTGATGGATTTGAGATTTAATTGCAGTTTTGAACTCGGAAGATCAAACCCTTTCGACTGACGTATTTGATCACGTCCAAAGTCTCATAGATGAATCTACTCTAATCGTGCCTAAAAGAATTTCTATTTGAGGGTAGGCGAGTAGATAACGTGCTGAGTAATAAAGTTGAATCGGGTTGTATGCTTGGTATTGCCTATACATAGAAAAATATAGCTAATAAATCGACTAGTAGATTATCCCTGCCTAAAAGTGTTCCAAGTGTTGTGGATATTAAAGATTCCTTCTTATTTATTTTAGTAACCTTTAATTTTTCGGAGCAATTCAATAACGTAATAAGTTATTAGTAGCGTACTAGGTTAATACTGTATTTCTGGAAACGGATTCCTTCTTATCCTAGAATTTCCAGTTCATCAATTCGAAAATAAATGTTGGGTTATTACAAAGGGTTGCCATTGTTGTTTGTTATTAAACACAAAAATTCACAAAGGGTTATCTGTGTTCTGCCCACCATGGGTATCAAAACCCGGTTTCTTGTGGTATAAGTCCGCCGACATTCCACTGTGCTACTGGGGGAATCACAGAGGGTTCTTGCCTTCATAATATTTATCTTTTGCCATTACTAGAAAAACCTACAATAACTTCAGAATATATTTCACGGTATCACTGACCATTAGATACCACTTTGGAGAGCTAATTATTAGAATATTTTAGAATAGGCCTTTGTTTGCAGTTATAACTCTGAGTGTAAGTTGTAGAACAGTCTTTCATTGCAGTTATAACTTTGAAAATGAGTTATCAGTTCGAGAATAATACCTGTAATATTACCCCACCTTTAAATAATCTAAAAACGTCATTTTTGTATAAATATTTATTTACAATAAAAAGAATACAACATTAAAATCATTGCAACTTCTCTTTGTTGACATGAAAATGACATAAGAATGTCGAAATGTTGTTCTTCACTTTACTTTACTTAAAGTTTCAATACTCGTACCAGCCATCTTGATAATACATTTTTACTTCAAGTGGATTTTTCGTTATCACGGACAATAAATAGTTATTAAAACAGGACTAGCCATAAAAGAGATTTCACATATGTTTCGGTATCTGTGTAAAGTATTGTAACATTGTATTCATTTCAATCGTAAATACTCTATTTTATTACAGACATTAGAGTAGCCTATTTTTCGGAAAGTCAGTGTTAAAATTCCGTAGTTTTTAATGTCGATAATGATTTCAGAGATATAACATGAAATAATTCAGAAATGAAATAAATTTTATAATATTGTTCAGATTGTTGGTACAAAATAAATTTCTGTTTAAAATTAACTTTACTAGAGTGTTGCTTCATACAAGTTCACATAAACCTCGTTCATGCGAATGTATATAAATAATTTGTGTATCTAGTAAAAATAAAAATAAAATGTATTAACTGTTGCGTTTTTTATTATTTACAGGGAGAAAAAACAATCTTGTATTATTTGGAGGTTATGTCACAAGTTCCTGAAGAAATCTACCACACGAAGTATTATACAGATATTAAGGTATACACTCAACGTCTTTCAAGGTTTTTGTGTAAAATATTTGAGTTTTATAGAAGGATCTCCACCTTTCATAGTTTAGACGAACAGAAAGAATTAATTCATTAAATATTCATAAAGGAAAAAAGATTTCAAATAATGGCATAAACATGGAAATTTCTGATCATATGTCAAATATTCAACATACTTCTTGTGAAAAAGATGACTTTGTGAAGTCATGTTCAGAAAATAGAACTTTCTGTATTCCAGATACGAACTATCCAGATAATATCATCTACTCAGAAGCTTCACACGAACCATCTTCCAAAGAAAAGGTAGCCGGACAAAAACTGACAGAAAAATATGATACTCTGGGCCGAATTAATGTAGAGGACACAGACAAAAGTATCAGTTGTGGTTATTTGACGATGCGGATTTTCGACAGGATTTAGAAGATGAATTAAATAACTTATGCAGCGAATTGACATAGCCCAAGTCGAAACGGTTTTTCGTAGCCACAAAACACTTGTGTTTGTGTGCCAGTGTCTGGCCAATCTGTATTTGAGAAAGCCAGAGGAAGAATGGCAGTTAGCCCTGACAGGTATCCCTGTCCTGCTGTTTGATGAAGGAGAAACGAAAGCACGAACTCAACGAAGACTGAAACTGGTCCTCGCCGAAAAATGCACAGGTTTCATTCTTTGGCATGATGTCATTGACAATTTGACGAACTGCGAGGCCCAAGATAATACTTTTCACACCATGTTCCTTTCCACCGATCCTGTGAAACCACCAAATGGGTGGTTTCGGTTTCGAAAACAAAACAGCTGCCAGATAGTTTCACGAACAAGTCGACCTACTGACGTCGGACCCTCTCAATATATCTTTATCCGTTCCTAAAGCTAAAGGGAAAAATTCCAGGAAGTTGAAAAAAAAATAAAGTTACCCTAAAAATGTGATATTTCTCTTCCTTGCTATTTCGAACACGTCACAAGTATTGATATTAGAGATAAAGAGCAATTTTATACGCTGACGAATTTAGTGCAAAGGAAATCTAAAAAGGCATTAGAGCAATCTGTTCATGAGTAGACGTCCATTGGGACCAATAGTACCTTTCCTCATGGAGACCAAATTAATGTAGAATGCCCGTACTTAATTATTATTAGACTAGAAGGTTTTGATGTTTCGCCGATATCGTAAAAACGATTCGTGAACAGTATAAGCACTGGTGTGACGTTTCGTATGATGACAATTTTTATATTAAATGTGCAAAGTGGAGAATGGTAATTCGAACAATATGTGCAAGTTTGTTAAGAATCGCTGTGTATTTGTGATTTCTTTCTCTCAGAACATATGTGAACCCTAGAACGAACCACATCTATTGGACAAAGTGACATACACAGTTATAATATTCGTATTTTCTTATAGGACACAATTTTTTTTTTCAATTTAAAAAAATGGATTTCAAACAGTCCGTTTATATTGAGAATTTCATGTATCGTTTTTGTTAATTTAAGTTTGATACATAAGCACTTTTCTGCAACAGTTAAGTACGTTTAGAGAACTAATATATAACTTAATTCTCAAGTTAGGATTCTATTAGTGAAATATATTAACCAGTTTTAGAGTAGAAATAGGTTTTTAAAAGACAAACCATCTCTCGAGATGTTACCTTCAGGTTATAGTTAATAAAATTATGTGTCAACTTTCTTTTAAGAACTTTATATTGAACACAGCAGTATAAATTAATTTAGAAAATTAGGTTTTTAGCTTTAAGATTCAAACAAGGCTTGGTTCAATATATATATATTATTCATTAATATTTACTTTATTTCTGCACTTGATTACAAGAGCTGACATTTTGGAATGTATAGATCGCTCTCTCTATATATATATGTATGTATGTATGTATATATGTATGTGTATGTGGGTATCGCCATTACATAAACAAGTCTGGATTTAAAATATGAATATCTTTTTAATTATTTTAACTGATTTAAACCGTAATTATAACAAAAAAATCAGATGGCGCTGTCTTTCTTAAAAGCAGACTAAGCTTTTAACTCACGTTATCTTGTATTTGTCAACAAACTTATATAAACTTTTATAACAAAATGTAGTCAACATTAACGACACGTAAACCACTAATAATTATTCGCTCTGGTTATAACAGATATAGTGTTGTTGAAATGTTGTGGAACAGATTTCTTTATTTGCGGGCAGAAATCCTTATTAATATTTTAAACCTGAAATTGCTAATGTATTTTCTTGTATGTTGTAGAATTCACTAAGACTTAAATCACAAAAAAACGTGACATTTGTAAATGACTTTAATTAACTTCTATGTTTGGTTACAACGTTATTTTTATATGGAGAGTGAACCTGAAAATGTGTGCACACGTGTATGTACTGCAATATAATGACAAAAAACCCTTAAACCAATTTTTTAGTAAATATTACGTCCTGTGAATTCTTTTTAAAAAACTAGTTTCTTCAAATATCGGAATTTTTTCTCTAATACCAACTTTCGTGAGTCAAGTTCTCTGTCATCACCAATTTTCGTGAAACAAGCTTCCTTCCTTTATAAAAATAATGTGCAACAATTATGTGTAGTTAGAATACAGACAGTTTTATACGACATTTTATGAATAATTAGTTAGTTAGATCTCATTAACAAGAATTGTTTTTAAATTACTTAAGTTAAAACTCGTAACGATCCTTAATTTCTTGTGTTTTTATAAAAACAGACCTTGAAATTTAAACCAATAGTGTGATGGTAGAGATACTAGAAATAGCATGAACTTTATGAATTATGGTTCAAAAAAAAGGAAAAAAAAACCTGTAATTAAATAATTTGGCCTTACTGTTTGCTGTCGTTAAACTTTATTACATATGTCTTCGAAAAAATATGTGTCGTTGATATATATATACATGAATAGACGCCTTTCATTCGAGTTAATTTTATTAGTTTATTATATCAGTCTTTGAAAAGTTCCTTAATTTGGTAATTCAAACTGTCATAAAGTGATTTTAATAACTTTTGGTCAAGTGAAAATGTTCAAATTATATTCAGATATTTTGTATTTTGCATTTAACAATTCTCTGTATGTAATAAATATTTCTTAGCAAAGCTTTACAAATTGCATCCCACAATTTATCCTGACCAAACAATATCTTACTTTTTTGCTTGTACATTTTAAATCAATTGAAACACTTCAATAAATATAATAAGTTTGTTTTCATGCAAATTTTAAACGCATTTTTGATTAAATTTATAATTTGGTATTTTGGTTTGTTGTTTTAAAAATCCTCATTCAACAAAATTTAATTCAATCAATTTTAACTGAATGAAAATGTTATCATAAAAGTTTTCCTCCTTTTTTATCAAATCTGGGTATTTTTTCTCAATGACCATTTTCTCAAATCCAATATTCATTAAGAACACATCATCATAATTAAACAAATCCAGGTATTCGTTAAAAACACATCAACCTGATTACCAAATTTTAATATTATTTACCCATTAAAACATACATATAAAAACAATCTGTATAATTTACAAATCCAGGATTCATTATTTGAATACAATTCTTTCCTTTGTTTTGTAAAATAATGGATCAGCTCATTTTTAAAACTGTCCTTTCGTTAAAATTCAAAACTATTTTACTCTTTCCTTGTTTGTGATTGTGGTATTGCATCCAGCAACATTTTAATTTCTCCTTTTTTATTACAGTTTATTGATTTACATGGTAGCGGTCAGAATAAAACATAAGTACATTTATTTCAACCTATTGGCATGTAACTGTTTTTTAATCATTGGAAAACGATATCTAGATCTTATGGAGTTAATAAGATTTTAAAGCAATTTAGTGCTTTCCATAAACACTAATGAGGCACTGCTTTTAACTTGTTGTTTTATTGAAATAAATACTATTTCATTGTGTTTTACTGTACAGCTGTTTGAGTGGTTGGGAGCTAATTTTTTTAGTTTAAAAACATTTTCTGTGAGCACTTTGGATGTTTGGTTTTACAATTACAGACAGAAAATTGAGTAATCAAGGGAATAGACATTGTGGAAATAGAAATGTACAATGCTGTAAGGAACACAAGTTTAATTTTTTATTTTTACTTTTCCTTAATGAATTTATTTGTTTTTACTCGTTTCAACTAAAGTTATTGCTTGAAACTTTTCACCTAAGAAAATACATTTTTCATACATCGGTTTTAACTAGATGAAAGAGTACAGACACTGATAATAAGTTAGAAAATTGTAAGCATCAGTTTTAATGCTATAAAAAGATTTGTCCTTATTGTGTAACAGACTCAAAAAACTGTTGATCTGTGCATCAATAACAGTAAAGTTTGATAACTTTACTTCATGACATAGGTTGAATCAAAATGTCAGGGTTTAAAATATTTGGATTTCCTACATGAAAATCTGTTACCAAAGGCTCCTAATTTCTTTATTTGGATGCACCACAAAGTGCCACAAGGTGAGTTACTTATGGAGGAAAATGAACATAATTGAGTTTAATGTATTTTCAACAGAAATTTAATGGTGATAATTGTTGAAATAATTATTTAAAAGGAAATCAAAGAAACACTCATAAGTGACCAAATACAGATTGAATGCTTTGTTTTGGAAGATCATTTTCAACTGATTAAATTAGATGTCTGTGATTTAGGGAAGCCTTAAATACTTAAGTTCTAAAAATAAGAAAGCCTTTGGTTTCATTACTTGGGATTGCAGCAAGTTGCATAAAGATTTGTTGTTTCTACAGTCTCTAAAATGTAATTAGAAAGTCTTATTGTTGCCAAAGCTGTCGGAATAATTTAATTTTAAATATATGTCCATTTAAATGGTTCATAATTTTATTCTTGCAAATACTGTTAGACTAGATATTGGCAGGATAAGAACATTGTTAATTATGTTTAGATAATATCAATTACAGAAATGCCATTCTGTTCATATTTTGGTTCTCCTCGGGGATATATTTGGATGAAGTTTTGAGGAAATTCTTGTTTATATTTGTATTCTAACAGTGACTGCCAGTTTGTTGAAGAAATTTCAGAATTGCCAGCATTATCATAGTCAGAAAACGGACTATTAAATTTTAGTTTCAAGAGTTAAGTAACAAACCTTCAGAACTGAAAACTGAGATAAACGCTTATTGTCGAAAAAAAACTACCTATTTGAAGTGTTCATAGCATGAAAAAACAAACCATTCTTTAGACGATAGCTTACGAGGACGTTAGATTTTTCCGCGGTTAAATGTTTAAATTTAGCAACACAGAGATCAAAGATTTAGTTAAAATTCTCTTTGATCCTTATTCTCTTTATATTAGCCTGAGTTAAAGTTAATTAAAATTGGCATTGTATGGTCTTGAGTGATTTTAATTTACTTCATAAATTAAGTTTAAACATCAAGCCAGATGAAAGGCCAATAAAAAATAAAAAAAATCAGCTTTTTTTTGGACGGACTTAAAACGCTAAAACCGGGTTTCGACACTCTAAACACAGACAGCCCACTTTCAGTCATAACGCTTATAATGTCAAAAATAATACACTATTCGTCAGGTAAACATTAGTAATACGTACGTATAATTTTGACGTAAATATAATGCCAAACCTGTCATAAGCTTACTCTGCTTCATATAAGAAAAACTATAAAGACATTTAGTTTCCATGTAGTTTTACCATTTAATTAAACTTATGTAAACAATACTGTTTCCATAATCTTTAAATACAGACGAATTCTACAAAAGCTTATATAAAATGTATTATGATGCAGTTGAAGTTAAAATATTAATAACTAAATCAAACTTCAAAATATTGCAATGATTCAGATACTATGTACTATTCATGTTAATGTAACACAAATAATATTCAATAAATAGATTTATGTTGGAATGAACATGATTCGTAAAATCAAAGTATTTTGATGGCTAAAATTACTGTATTATTCTTACATTTACACAAAGCATTCTAAAAGATATAAGATTTTCAATTTTTTAAATAACATCGAGCAAACTAGTTAATGGATTCATCAAACAAAATCAAACAAACAGAATACATTAAAATTTTAGAAATAAATAACTTCACTTTTGTATCCTGCAATATTATTTCAAATACATAAGCAAATAACAATTGGAAAACCGAAATAACAAGAACAAGATAAAAAATCACCAAAACATAACAAACCAAATGTTTTTTTTAGTTACACAAAAAAATACTATACCAGCTTCAAGTATTCATGCGGATATCCAGATGTCAATATAAGAAAGAAATATAATAGACAAGAATATACAGCCATTCAGATATGTGATAAAATCCAAGGTATTCACAAAAACATAATATAATTATACAAATCCAGGTTTTGTTTTAAATTCAATATAATTTACCAATGATTCGTACTCAGATATTATACCAATCCAGGTGTTCGTAAGAAACACATCAACATGATTTACCAAATCCAGGTATTCATTAAAACATATTAAAATGTTTTAATTGAAATTAAGAACTAATGTACTAATATGCCATGCAGGTTAAATTTCTTAAATGCTGTAGAAAATCCAGTATTCATGAAAAACAAGATTGCAATATACTTATGGTTTCTACACATATAAATCTTAAAATCAAATTTCCTTAGTTTTTTTATCATATTTGTTAAGATCGCTTGTAGCCAACTTCTCTAAATGCCTAAATAGGATGTAAACGTAGATGTTATCATATCTGTTCCTGACATGCTTCACTGAAAATTTGTTGGTGTGTGTTATTGTATACACACAGATTCTACATCAGGGGAGCTGTTCTGAACACTGATGCAGTTTGTTGCGAATCTGAGCGAACGCCTCATTGTTTGTGGGATGGAATGGGGCGTGTATAGCAGTATGCTATAATATCATAATGGATTCTGAATACTTCTACGCTGATGAAGAAATGCTTGTTTCATATGGAGGTCTTTCAACAAAATATATTATGAGCTGTATTCTTTACTAATTAAAATACTTTATTAGTGTTTTAAATGAAATTCCAGGTTTGATGCTTAGGTCTGGGAGACAGACTGATGAACATCACAAGGAGGAGGGAATGCACATGTTTTCCCATCTTAACAAGTAATGTCCATGTCCCATATATGACAGTTGCAATCATGTGTCGCCACAATTTGGTTGTGATTTGGTCATTATACCATAACGTGTTATGAAATCGTCAAAATGCAGTCACTATCGAAAATGACGTTGTTATGTAACATTGTGATGAACGTTGTGAAATGAACATTATATGCTGTAAATCAGTAATCAGAACGCACATTACACGAGTACTTGAACAAAGTCGGTAAATTGTCTATTACTTGATCCAGTTTTACAATGCTAATGACCTCAGCGCCTTGTCCTTCGGGAGTCCGAACGGCTCTAACAGATCATTACCCCAAAGTCAACCAATGTTTCATGACAAATGTGTCAGTGAACAAAGGTTGGGTGACATTATAACTCAATATGTAAGTTGAAATTTTATGTAGTTATTTCACTAAATGATCAGAGCATTAAATGATACATACTTTTATATGTTATTGATTTTAATGTTACAAAGCATTGGAAGACTCAGTTTGACACGGTAAAAGAATATCATGAAATAAGGTTCGGTAACAAGTTACTCTCTAAAATTAAACAATGTTAAGACTATATTTAACCTTATCACTTATCTAATGGTTTTTTAATATTTTTTTCCTAGTGTTTTCCTTAATCATTACAATATGTACCTGGATTTGCATGTTTCTTTGTTTTTTCTCTTTATCATTGTATACTGAAACTTATGTTAGTTGAACTTTTTATGTGTCTTTTACAAGAAAACATCTAAATAGCAACTTCTACAACTTTTTAAGAAATGTTCATTCAATGTTATAGGTAAAAATAAAATATCTACTATGCCTGAACTACTTAGTTCAGAGACGTCTCAAGAAATAGGAACAGAGGGTTAAAGTCAAAGCAATGAATTTGCCATTACAGGCAAGTGCTTACAATCAGATGATCTTTATAATATGTAAGACTCATTTAAGTCATATTGTAGATTTGCAGCTATATATACTACATAATAAAATGTATCTGTTCTTACATTCTTATACCCTGCATTAGAATTACACCCTGTATAAAACAGCTGCTCAAATAGGTACAGTAATCAAATTACACAAAGTCCATTATTTCAATGGCATTTACTGTATATGTATACTAAGAAATTACAGGTCTGTGGTAACCTAACTGTTGATATTACCAGCAAGTGGAACAAGTTAATCCCAATCACATTATGTCAGGGGCTCAGTTGATCAAAATAATAATTTCTTTGAAGACCTACTGATAATTTCCATGTATATCAAGAAGCTGGTGGTAGTGACATTTTCCAAATTAAGCTACAAGGTAGGTATCTGGATGTTGAAAAAAGCTGCTGATAAACCTGGCAATTTTATTGGAACTCATAATCAAGTATTCTTTATAAACATTAAAAAGGAGAATCAAGAATTAATTTAATGCATCACTTCTTAGCTTGCAGCCTATTAAATGTATTTATTGTCAGAAAACAACAAAATTATAAACCCTGTCATTTTGCAATTCCTTCAAAGTAGAGTTGTTATTGAACATTTAATGACTGTCAGATAACAAATTGTAAATTATCACACTGTTAAAACATTTCGTGTCAATGAATGATCAAATGTTTATACATAATATTTTAGTTATTAAAAGGAAAACAAATTCTTGCTTTTATGATGTTTAAGAACACATTTTAAGGGGCATTGTTAATGTTGAGTTCCTTTAAAGTTTTCAAGTAAATATCGCTGAAGACAGCGATTGTATAGACTTTGAAAAGTTAACAAAGTTTGAAAATGTGTAGATATTTGTTTTTGACTATAATTTTCATGATACCAAAACACTGGATTAACATCTCAACAGGACAAAATCAAATACCATGATTACACAACGCACTAAACTATACATCACTAGAATAGCAACATACTAATTCTCCTGTATTACTTTCCTGGGATGATAATTAACACCTAAAGGCTATAATTACCTTACTTCAGGAAATAAAATTCACAACATAATCACTAACAATGTAGTAAACCCCATATTTAACAAAGCATGTATCACAACCACTAAAAAACGTAGCTTATTGTGACCAGAAAAAAAAACAACCAGTACTGTTTTACACTAAGTCTGTCTGTGATAAAACATTGTACTTAGCCAGCTGTGTTTTAATGTTCAGAAAACCCACAAACACGTATTGATAGCTTAATTAAAATCCACTTTGTTCATAGTGCTTTCATTGGCCACGCTTAAAGGGGTCCAAAATTTTTTGAAGACGTCTATCACTCAAACTGATATACCCTCAAAGTTGATGATGAAAACATAATGATATGAGCTGTCTAAGATATATATTATTTCAGTTTTACGAGACTTCTATATTGACCAAATGTTATTATTTTAAGATAATAATCAATGTTTTCAACAAAAGGAGAGATATTCTAATAATATAATAACATTTAAAAAGTTGTGTGAAACAAAATAGAGAAAAATTGCAAATAAACTTTGAATATAATATAACAAGTTAAAATGAAAATCTCCCTCTGATGCATTAATAATTTAAAACTACATGTACTTTGGACTTAAAGGTTTACGACATGCATTAATGATCTAATGATTTCATTCATATATAATTTCAGTCAGACAATATGGTGAGTGGATGGTAGATAATATTCTAGACATAGGACAGAAGGTTTGTTTTGTTATAGCAAAGCAACAACGGGCTATCTGCTGTGTCCACCAAGGGGAATCAAAACCCTGAATTTAGCTTATAAATTCAAAGACTGTGACCTCTGTTACTAAACAGATGATGAACACTTTTATAACAGTTGTTATGGAGTGAATACCTTTTCTAAGTTAGCATTCACAAACTTCATATCATAAATGTGTTGTTATAACAAACTAGTATTCCAACCACTACTGTAGTTTTGTTGCCAGTGAGACAAAAGCTATTAAATGCAATGGTAGCCCACATCAAAATTTTATATCAAGGTTAAAATAGCCTTACTTGTTTTAAATTACAAATTTCTCTTAAGTTCCTAATTCTTTTAGCTTTTTAAATCAAATACATTAAACTACTAAAGGTTTTTCAATATTGTAAATAATCACAGTTAAATATTTTAATTTACACCACCATTATTTTCCAATGGGATTCAAAACATAAAGTCTAAAAAAAGTAAGAGAATAGAAAATAACAAACATATCTTCATGGGATTTGGATAACCGTGTGACAACAATGTCTTTTTAGTAGTGTTGGACTGTTGCAAAAGTATCAACCAAAAACAGTATTGTTAGAAGAAGGAATAACGTGAAATATGTTTGTGCACAAAATAAAAAACTTACTTAATCTTGAGCTTATGGAAACTGCTAATGCAGGACACGATTGCAATTTTGCCAAGATAGAAGCGAGTATCATTTAAAGTTGAGATATATTTAATACGTTAATTTCAACATAAAGGTTTATTTATATGTTGTATTAAGCACAAAAATAAGCGAGTTGTGTGCTGTGCTCACTGTATATTGATACCGTTTTTATGTGAATACGGGGTTTAACTGATAACGTTACTAAGTTCGACCTGCATGGTCAGGCATTGGGACGTTCGTCTCGTAATCTGAAGGACAGTTTGAGCCTCCTGACACCAAACAAGCTTGTCCCTTTTAGCCATGAGGGCGTTATAAAGTTGATCAATCCCACTATTCGTTAATTAAAATATAGCCGATAGTTGGCGTGGGTAGTGATGACTACCTAACTTCCCTCTAGTCTTACACTGCTATAAATTGGGACGGCTAGCAGATAGCCCTCGTGTAACTTTTATGAAATTCAAAACAAACCATACCAATCGTCTTGTTTTTTTAGAGTAAATCCCCTCTCAGACTACGGAGATGTGTCTGGTGTGGGGAATCAAACCGTTGATTTCAATGTTGAAGTCTAGGGACAGTTTTAATATAAGACACATATTGAAGAAAATTAACATACTAATAAACAAATTAATTTGTCTTTCACGTCAAATGGGAATTATTCTTGATTTGTGTAGCTGTGATATGTCTGTCAGCAATGAATTAAGAGCATTTTTATAATAGATCTTGGTATTAATACAAAGTACTGCAAAATCGTAATAAATTATTTTGCTATAGATGATATATAATTCCTCGTCTGCTTTTTTTAATTACTTATAACAAATATTATATGCATAATTTTCAGTAGTGTCCTAATATAAAACAAATGATAAATACATACATTTATAAACACATTAATTTATAAAATTTGATTCATAAAGATAAATTATGGTTTGGTTGAATTTCAAACCAAAGCCACTCAGGAGCTATCTGCACTAGCCATCCCTAATTTAGCCGTTTAAAACAGAGAGGAGGTAGCTAGTCATACTATACCTCCTCTCTTAGGTTACTCTTTACCAACGAATAGTGGGATTGACATCTTTTATAACGCCCTCACAGCCAAAATAGCGACATGTTTGGTGTGACAAAATCAGTACGACTCTCAGATTACGAGTCAGTGACTTAACCACGTGGCCATGCCGGTCCCGGTGTTTTAACCTTTACGTTTCTGGACTGTAATCAGTACCTATAGGAATACCTTTATTTCTTTACAATACTTTTCTTGGAAACTTGCAAAAAGGCTTTGATTAGATGTAACAGTGTTACAATTTTAAACATTCAAATGTATAGTTATCCCTCTGTATTTACTGGTAAATCACTGTTAGAAATATTTATCAAGTTAATAAAAATAATTCATTTAGTGATAAGTGGTGTAGTATATTGGTATTATAAATAAAAGAACAAAATGATAAATAGTTTTTTATCTATCTATATATATTACGCAGATGGATAAATGGATTAGAAAATTCATGTTTGATTATTTTAAAATTGAAAATAATATTCACCTTTAGAAATAAAAGGTCTGCTAATCAAACAAAAACATTGTCAGCATTTTCCGGTCCTTTTTCTTGTACCAAGAGTACACTGAGATTATGCAGAATGAGGATTTTGAGTTATCAAAGCAACGTTTATGATGCCATTTTTTTTTATTTAAGTATGAATGATTATGCTAGGAAGGTTGGTAGTGAAAATAACGCATATGGCAGCAGTAAACAACATCTCACTGGTCTTGCAACTTCCATAACAACATTCTTATCATTCTTTCGAGAAGAGTTAATGGGTTTTCTATTCTAGTATGTTGTCTGTCTTAACTTAATTTGATCGGCATCACTTACTAGGCTAAACTACTACCCATCTATGTGGAGAATGCAATGTGTGCTGATAAGTGAAACACATGGCGCTGCCAATTGCATGGTTGACGAAAACAACTCCGACACTTCTGCTGGAGTTTGGGAATATTGGTTTCTATGGAGCAAAGCAAAATACAAAGTATTATTCAAAATTATAAGAATTCTAATAATAATATATAATGGTGTTATATACACCTTATATTATTTTAAAATGTATTAGATGTCTTCATACTGGTATTTTTAACAACTAAATTATCTTTTGTAAAGATCTATTAAAATTTTAAGTTACGTGGGAAATACGTTCAAACAACCAGCTACTCTTAGATATTTGATTGACAAATTGTTCACTAGTGGAATGATGTCAAGAAGACTTTTTAACTTTAAAAAATATAAAAATTAATTATGCATATGCAGATATAACATATTTGCGAGTTTCAAAACAAATGAAATGGTGAAATTCTCGCCCTTTCAGTCGTTAAGGGCTTTATAATGTAACGGTCAATCCCACTATTCGTTGGTAAAATACTGACAGAGTTGGCGGTAGGTGGTGATGACTAGCTGCCTTCTCTCGAGTCTTACACTGCTAAATTAGGGACAGCTAGCACAAATAGCCCTCGAGTAGTTTTGCGTAATTCAAAAACAAACAAATAATGAAATTGACACCAGCTTTCTAGCAATGACGTGTGACTCTTGTTATCTGCTGCGAATACCTTTAAAAAGCTTCTCTAAAAGTAAGGGATTACGAGATAGTTATTGGAAGTGTACAGTTATACTGTTTGTCACTCGATATTGTTAACGATATTGATAATGAAAGGTATTATTTTGAATATTTGTTTGGTTCTTTCTAGTTCCATTATTATTAATTTATTAATATTTTTAATAAATCATGTATTAAAATTGGTGTAAAGTCCTGGAGACGCGTTTATTTATTAACTATGTTGAAATTATTTCAAATGTTAGTAACGTGAATAATTTTGTTGTCGTTGTACCAAATTGTAGCTTGTTCGTTTTAAACTGTACATTGGTTCCTGAAAGTCTTTTCATAAAACGGGTTATGATTTTCTCAAATTTTGTTTCTCAATTTTGAGCTGAGTAATACCAACAGAAAGAAAAAGAAAGAGCTGCAAATTTTTTGCATATGGTGACTGAATTTTAAAATAGAACTCATGCCTTTCTTCCATGAGCCTCAACTACAAGTCGACAATCCTTTCTACCCCACTAGTAGAAATTTCATTGGTTCACTTCATAACAGTCAACACCCACCTCTTGTTGTATCGAGTTTGACAGCAAGTCAGAATTCAATATATTTGAATTTACAGTGATGAAATGAAACTCACTTATGAGAAATATATATATATGTAAAACAGGTGGTTTCAGTTGAGATTTTTTTTTTAAGAGGAGCGAACAACGTTTCGACCTTCTTCGGTCATCGTCAGGTTCACAAAAAAAGAAAGAGTAACTGGCCGATATCTGACCACATGTTTGAAGGGGTTGTGTAACTAAGTGTAGGAATGTAGGGGCGTGCTTAGATGTTTGATTATGTTTATTAATATAAATATAAGGTGTTTCCTTTGTATTGATTTATTTTTGGGTTTGGAGTTGTATAAGTAAGGATTCTTTAATTTTGCGTTTGTTTATGTTTGTTTCTTTATTTAGTATTTTGGATATTTTCTATGGTTATGTTTTGTTTATTTGGTTTGCAGTGCTCGAAAACGTGTAGAAGGTGACTTTTCGTGGATCTGGTTTCCATTTTTCTTGTTTTTTGCAATAATAGAAGTCGTGGCAGTTATCACATTATATATTATAAATAATGTTGGTGTGGTGTTTGTCAGTGTAGTTTTTTACATAGTATATATTTTTGTGCCTGGTTTTAATAAATTTGGTATTAAATGGTGTCATATTTTGTTTACTAGTTTTACCAAATGTTGGTTATTTTCTGCTGATGTCAGGGAATATATAGTATGCAGCAGTATATGGTTTTGTGATCTTTTTAATTCGTGGGATATATTTATTTTGTTAGTTAATTTTGCTTTTTTTTAAGGTGTGTATGTGTAATGCTTTCTGCAGTTGCAGAAGGAAACTTATTGATGTTGAGAAGGGATTGTTTTATTTTTGTCTAATTAAGTCGTTAATTTTATCTGGTGAGCATAGTTTTATGGCTGTGTTTATTTGGTTTCTTAGTATGTTGAGTTTTTGTTTTGTTCCATGTGTGAGTCCCAAAGGAATTTATAGTCAGTATGGGTGATTTTTGGTGGATTTTTTGTTTTAAATTGTGTACCGGTTCTTGTAATTTTGAGATTAAGAAATGACATTTGTTGTTTTCTTCTGTTCGTGTAAAAGTTAATGTTGGGATGTATAGAGTTAATGTGATTGAAAAAAATTAAGTGTGTGTCCTGTAGATGTGAATCTCACCAATCGTGTCGTCTACATATCTGTACCAGTATGGTGGTGGATGTAATGCCATGTTAAATGCTTGTGTTTCAACTTATGTCATAAAAGTATTAGCTAGAAAAATAAACCAATAAAAGAATAACTTGCACCTATATTAAAAATATAATCGAACATTTCAGCTCGCCCTCTACATTCCTACATCAGTTACGCAACCCCTTCAAACATGTGGTTAGCTATCGGTCAGTTACCTCTTTTTTTTGTGAACCTGACTATGACCGAAGAAGAATTCGAAACGTTGTTCGCTCCTCTACATAAATAAGTTTTCTCAACCCAAACCAGTCGTATGGCATATATATATTTGAATTTTTTAAAGTTTGAAAAACATTTTTATATATGTCAAACATCTCAGGGTGTTGGTTGGTTACTTCTTGTTTGAAGAAAGAAACAGTGAGTATGGTGGAAGGGTTTCAAATAAGAAATGGTTTTAGAACAATGGGGAAAATTTAATGAGCATTGACTACTTTCTACCCAGCAGTGTCAAATAATATCAGATTAATTAGTAACTTTTTTGGGGATAATTATTTGTAATGTAGGAAATAAGTTAAGACATGTGTAAGAATAACTTATAAAAGTATATGGAACACTGAAGCTACAGAGGAGAAATTATAAGAGTCACAATTACGCGTTTCTTTATGATAGTGCTGGGAATGCTACTTTGTTATATCTATTGCCGATGTGCTTAAATTTGTAAAACAATAGGAGCATCATAAGAACAATAAAACAAAACTTTTTAGGTGTGTGTACTGTTTTCTTATAACAAAGCTACATTGGGCTATCTGCTGAGTCTACCGATTGAAATCGAACCTCTAATTTTAGCGTTGTAAATCGTAGACTTGCCACTGTACTAGCGGGAGACTTTTAATAGTGATGTGTTAAAACCCAGCACCACAATAGATCTGTGTGGTGCTTATGTTTTGTAATAAAAATAGGACCAATGTCCGTGCATTATCCCAAGAAAAATACGTAAACAGGGAATAAAGAAACGAAGGACGGGGTGTACGGGAATCAAGGCAGGACTAAAATAAAGTGAGTTTAGTCTCTTGATACCTCTATTAGTATTTAAGAATGACTAAAATGGAACTTCCACACTTAACTCAAACACTAATGTGAAAGTGGTAGGTTATAGACGCTGGGTTTAGATTATTTAGCACTAAATAAAAAATATATGGCAACAAATGAAAAGGCAATCCTACACCTACAACTAAAAAATGAAAAAATAACTCAATTACGAACTATTAACAGTTAGGATATTTTGTCAATAAAACTATTATTAACACATAGCGTTGTGGACCAATGTGTTGTTGGCTATATCTGTATTATTGGATTGGACTCCATTCAGTGAAACAAAACAACCTTACTTTTTTCACATATGTTTTCGAATTAAATGTGCCATCAGTTAAGCATGGTTCTGCGATAAAACGATACTAACAGAGTTACAATGTTAACATTTAAAGTCAAAACAGTGGACTTGTGTTGAAATGTTCCGATAATGTTTGGCCTCACAGAAATACCTGCATAATACTGTAACTCCCAAACAAAGCCAGTGTTTAGTAAACCTTTTCCTTATTCTCGCACTAAATTAAAAGTGTTACATGATCAAGTGGATAAACCTTTTCGTAATGAGTCTTCCTATTCAGTGAATTTTTTCCAGAAGCTACGAGGAAGGGAAGAATAATGATTTTAAATTTGTGTTGACTATATAAATCTAAGCTGAGTCTCAGAATCATTGCATCATATGTATGGTATTTTGAATGCCTTGTCAGGGAACCAAATTAAATCACTGTGTTAAACTTATTTAGTAAAAAAGTGGAAATACCTATTAAGATGAGGAACATTGTAAAACTGCCTTCATAACTGAGAAAGGACCTTATCAATTTAAATTTTAAAATAATGCATTTTGTTTTAAAATGCACGCCACTACTTTAAAGACTTAAGAATAAAGATTTACGGGTAAATAAATGTTCCTCGTCTAATACTGATGATATTATAATGTTTACCATATTTGAAGAACATATGAAAGATATAGAATTGGTTTTATACAAACAACGTATAACTAACATTACTTAGTGTATAATTTCTAAAATTAATTAAACCAATCAAATATTATCTTAGTTTTGATTTAAGCTCTCTTCTGAGGGGAATACACACAAACATTACAAAGTGAAAGTTGTTGCCAAAACTCCCAACTGCAAGAAATTGCAAAGAGTTAAGCACATCTTCAAGTATGTTGTGTTATGTGTGGTAATGCTAATCAATCATTTCATTCCAAACTTTGCTATAGTTGTTAAACTTTTTTTATATTGGCTACAGATGAAACATGCCTGGTGGAAATGGACTATCCAGTGTGAGATGCATTAGAGAAAGAAGTGGACTTCATGTGAATTTCCTCCCCTTTCAACTTCAGAGAAAAAGTGGACACTATTTCTTTTTTTACATACTGATGTGTTAAATGTTGAATAAGTTCTGTGTCACAAGGATGTTATTATGTCAGTGGAATACTAAACTTTGCAGAAAAAGTATACAACTACAGAGCTAGAATGTTTAGCTGTAGGTTGGGCTGTTGAAAAAAATTTAAGATATACGTAGACGAAGAAAGAATTTACAGTTCTTGACTACATTACCTTGAAATGGTTACAGGCAACTAGAAATTAACTACTGGATTCATGTATTGGTTACTAAAATTAAAATATTTAACATTAGAAACATTACAGAAAGGAAGAGAAGGTGTCGCTTAAATTTTGCCATTTTTTTATAGCATTAGAAAACAATTGGCTACTGAGCGGAATATTATCAGATGAGTTTTACTATAATTGCAGATACTGAAAGCAAATCGAAACACCAGGTCTTGAATGAAATGATATTTATTACTACTAGGGTTCTCTAGCAATGGTGAATGAAGTACAATTATTCCTTAATTGAGACTGGCATAATATATCATATATGGCTGGACATATAGATGTACAAAAATGGACAAAGTATTTAGACGTGATTATTTTCCTGGTACATAAAAGAGCATTAAAGTTGTATAGTCATGCCATGTTTGTCAAACCATTAAATGTGAAAAGAGTATCCAATTATATTTATGCATTAAGGTAAACTAAGAGCTGGTGAGATAATAGGAATAGATATCATGGGACCTTTCCCGAATTTGAACAAGAAATAATAAGTTGTTGATTCTGACAGGTCATCCCAGTAAATAGGTTGAATTATATCCTCAGGAAACAAATAACTGCCACGGTGATTGTCAAACAATAATTAAACACTTATGTACATATGATATTCGAAGAGCTTGTATTTGATAAAGCTCACAATTCGTGTCTCATTTAATAGTGAAACTTTTAAAACTACGTGGATTAAAGACATCTTTACAACCATTTGTTTCAAATCTCACATTACAGAAGGGCTGAGTAGGATTATTTGTAGAATGATACATGCTTATACTGAAGAATAAATCATTTAATTTAGTTTTTTAAAATCCCTGTTTATGACTCTGCAAGTTACACACAACCAAACTTCCTTCGTTGGAACTGAATACAAAAGTACTTAGCAGCACTTCAAATCACAGGTAAACGAATAGCAACATCACAAACCATACAGAAAGTAAAATTCAACATTAAAGGCTAGAAACAATGAGTGGCAGACCAACAACAGTGAGGATGTACAGAAATATATAAAATAGATGATGATACTTTTTCATTTTCTGCGAACTGAGATAGAATGGACATTTTAAATTACTAGTATATTCTTAATTACTGTATGAATTGAAAGACCGCTACATCAAGTGCAATTATGGGACGATTTCATGTTTGTAATATAATGAAAGTATATATATTTTCTAGCGACAATTCTCTCGATAATCAGAAGAATAGTAATCATCAAGGCAGTTGTAGAAAAACGAAAATGTTCGAGTAAAGAACACTTGGCGGTTATTTTTCTACAAATGGGAAAAGCTTCTACTGGCATGACCACTTCTCATCCTTCACTGGATTCTGCTGATGACATACTTCTATTTCCTTCTCAAAGGATACTGAGACAACGTCACAGAGTTAGTATCATAGTTAGCTGATCTTCAAAGCTTTAATTTTCACTAAACTGAACTACAACCGGAGCTACAGAAGATACAGCTGAAGAGTCAAATTATTAATTATATTTTTCTTGCAAAGTATCTATGCTTCCACTGTAAAGAATTCACGGTGTCAGTAAGAAGAGGTAAGAGTAAAGATAATATTAAAATGGGGATATTTAATATTAAAGATTAATATCATCATTTCTATTTTAAGAGGAAAGAGAGTGTAATATGCAAATTCTTTTTTATTTTTTATTATGGTTGTGTTCATCATTTATTTAATTGGTATTCAGTTTATCGTTTAGTTTATTTATAAGTTTTAAGTTGAAGTAAAATGCTAACTCACGTTCTAGGTAATAATTTGTATTTTGATAAATGTGTATGTATAATGATATCGACACCAGCTTATCTGGTAACGATGTCAAATACTAATGATACAGCTGAGGGATTATGTAAATTTATGATCACATGAAATGTACTCTCAGTAGCCTACTCAGTGGAAAAATAACCTGCCAGAGGTATCACTAAGAGAGAGTTATTGAGTATTGAGAAGGTATTTTTGGAATATTGTATTTGCTCTATATTGTTTTCCCGTCCAGTTATTTTTGGCAGATTTCGTTATGTGAAATAGTATTATTATATTTATAGCATATTGTATATTAATATTGGAATCAGGTCCTGACTAGACACGTGTTTATTAACTGTGTTTTAGTAAGTGTATGTATCGTCAACAACATCTGGTTATATTCTTGTTTATACATTGTTATACCATGGTGATGTGAATTAATTTCTTATTATGCTCATAATTACGATCGATATATATATATATAATTTATCCATTAATGTTTGTACATAATTATTGTTTCCGTTTGTATATATAACTGTTATATATTTTTTCGTTTCATTTGTTGCCATATTATTACTTTCTGAATATTTCCTGTTTCTTTATATGTAATGTTTTTGTTTATATTTCATGTCTTGCCTTTCGTCTTGCTTTTTTGTTGTAAATAAATTCAACTTGAGAGCAAAAGAGCTGTCTCAGGCCTTCAGAAAGAAAATTGTAGCTTAGCTTATAAGTCTGGTAAGGAATTTAAAAGATCCCGGTTTTTACAAAGGTCTCTTCTTTAGACCGAGAAAGTCAGACGTGCCAATATGCTATTCAGAACAAAACGTTCATCCTCGCCAGTCAGGCCGTTAGGTGCCGCCGGTAATCGTCGACGGCTTACCGCCGAACCTCACGCCGTACCAAGTCGCCACGTTGATCGCCCGAGCCAAGCCTGGGGCAACCATCGAACCGTCCAGGACCCGTATTTTAAGCCGGGGAGGAATCCTCATCCAACCAGCCACTACTGCAGACCAAATTTATCTGTGCCAGCCATGGAACACTGAATTTAAAGTAAGTTGTTCCCCCACTAAAAGTCCAGTCAATCTTTATTCTGTATTCCTCAGGGGCGTCGACCCATCAATTCAACCAGAAGAAATTAGACAAACCATAGAACCCCAAATACAAGCCAAGGTATATGCAGTTCATCGAATTTATTCTAAGAACAGTAATCATCCCACACACTTCATGAAGATAGTGACAACGTCGAAGTACAGTGCTGACTGTATTTTACGTGACAGCTGTTATTATCATATATTTCATTTTAGAGCCGAACGCCCACATCGACGACCACTCAATAATGGTTCAAACAAAGCACCCAGATATCGCAAACAACCAACGGAAATCTTCCAACATGAAACTACCAAAATACCGCAGAGTCCAGACCTTATTAGAAGAAACATGAAGACAGATTCAGACAACCCGACTCAGAAGACGACAACTCCCATTGTTAGCAACGCCAAGTTCCAGTAGTTCAAGAAAGAAAAGGACAGTTCATGCCAGACTTCAATCCCAGTTCCACAGAATTCAACAACCAGCCAGACTCAAACCATTACCAAGATAACCATCGACGCGACAGTACAAACTGAAAAAACAATCTACCTCCACGCAGAAAACTCAAACCAAAATCTCGAGAAGAAACAAAGCATCACAGACCAGCGAAGAACAACTCACCGAAGAACAGCCAGTAGTTCCACCACCGAGACCACGTTTTCACTTGCACCAATGGGCTTCAAGTGTGGAAACAAGTTCATGACGAAGTTACCAACTGATCTAGAAGACTGCAGCTAACAGTTTCCACGTATACCCCAACATAGTTCATCAGTTTTGTTTTTTTCTTCCCAGCTACTTCCGGGCACGGTCTGGGTAGATTATTCGGCGCCCAGGCCGTGAAAGTGGGTTTTCTCAGGGTACTCCGTTTCCCCCACAGCAAAATCTCTGGCATCGGACCTGTAGGTCCCAGCCTCATTCTGAAAAGGGCCGTTTACCCAGTCACAGGGTATCTAATCAATCATAGTAAATTTTAAAATCAATTCGCCAGCCGCCAGTGTACTCCGTCCTCGAGCCAAGGCCTGGCTCACTTCACTTTGCTGCTCTCGTCCAGTTCTCTCGTCCTTCCTCTCACTCACAAATACCCTACTTCATTTTTTGAAATGTTAAAAATAAATTAAAAATTCCACGCATATTTTAAAGCATTTCTCATGTAAGGGGACGAAGAGGAACCACAACGTTCCTGAACACCCCAGTTGGAGAGAGAACTCTTCTGATTTCTCTCTCTCTAAACTAAACCCTGCCACGTTAGTTTGCAGTTAAAAGATCCCAAAGATTTTGAAATCAGCCATTCCACTGTGCGGAAAATAGTCAACAAGTGGAGGAATTTCAAAACAACTGCCAACATGCCCAGGTCTGGTCGTCCTAGCAAGTTCACCCGAGAACAGACCGCAAGATGCTAAAAGAGGTCTCCAAACGCCTTAACATGTCATCACGGGACCTACAGCAGGCTCTGGCTACTGCTGATGTGAAAGTGCATGCCTCTACAATCAGAAAGAGACTGCACAAGTTTAACTTGCATGGGAGGTGTGCAAGGAGGAAACCTTTGCTCTCTAAGAGAAACATCAAGGCCAGACTGAAGTTTGCCAGAGAGAATATAGACAAAGACCAAAACTTCTGGAATAATGTTCTTTTGACAGATGAGACCAAAATTGAATTATTTGGACACCAGAACAGAGGGACATGTTTGGCGTAAACTAAATACAGCATTCCAGGAAAGAACCCCATTCAACTGTGAAGCATGGAGATTGAAATGTCATGGTTTGGGGCTGCTTTGCTGCAGCAGGACCTGGACAGCTCACAATCATGAATCCACCATGAATTCTACTGTGTATCAGAGGGAGAGTCATGTGAGACCATCTGTATGAAAATTAAAGCTGACGCGGAACTGGACCCTGCAACACGACAATGATTCAAAACATACCAGTAAATCCACCAAGGACTGGCTGAAAACTAAGAAATAGAAAGTCCTGGAATGGCAGAGTCAAAGCCCAGATCTTAATCCTATTGAGATGCTGTGGGGTGACTTGAAACGGGCTGTACATGCAAGGAACCCCTCAAACATCTCATAGCTGAAAGAATTCTGCACTGAGGAGTGGGGAGACCGATGTCAGAGACTGGTAAATGACTACAAAAAGCGTCTCACTGCAGTTATTTCAGCCAAAGAAGGTAACACTGGCTATTAGGGGTAGGGTGTCCTAACTTTTTCCTCAGTTAGAATATGCATTTTTGTAGATCTTGACAAGTATTTTCTTCATTTTAATTGTTTAGTTATATTCCTATAATCTTTCAGTATTGTTAAAATTGAGATTAAGTATCTATATATCCAAAAATGTTACAAAAATACACAGGCTTTCATAGGGTGTCCTGACTTTTTCATATGACTGTATGTTTTAAGGGAAACCAGGATATTTACACATAGTACACTTAGGATATGAGTGATGTTTAATTAAAACTGCTAAAACATATATGAATTAGGATGTTTGTAAAATGAAGTAAAACATCACATTTGAAGAAAATTTAATATTGAGAAAATACTCCAGATTTGACAAAAAAAGGCGAAAAACTTTTAGATAACATTTTCACATCCGATTAAGGACTTTGGAATTGACTTAAATTTTGTTAGAATTTCAAGGGATGCTTTGGTTTAATCAACAAACCGTAACACAAATTCCGAATTTAATCAAAGAATATCAGTTCTAAAATCTCCTCTGGAAACAAACTTTATCACTCATTTATCCGATCTGTTTCGAATAGGTATAAATGTACAAGCAAAAGTAAGATACTTGTTTATCAGATCAATGTTAGGATTGCACTATTTTAATCCTTTGATAATGAAATGGATGTTATTACATACTAGAGAATTTTAAATGCAAAAGTAGTTAAAATATTCGAGATATAAATGAGCATGTTTCTTGACGCACAGAGTAGGTTATAGTACGTATGGACAGATTTATATAAGCTGACTAAATTAACTAGGGACTTTTCAAAGACCTAGTGAAACGTTATCCGATACTTTATAATGTGTATACACAAGTATTGATTAGTAATTTTCGGAGGAATTTATTTGCTTTGCATGAACTTCATTTACTTGATGCCGAAAAATAAAATAAAAGTAACAGTATAAGTTTATCATAAGAAACATAATATAATTACGTAATATTTCCTTGCCATAAAAGGTTTGTTTGTTTTTTGGATTTTCGCGCAAAGCTACTCTCAGGCTACCTGCGCTGGCCGTCCCTAATTTAGTGGTGTATAAGACTCGAGGAAGGCCATAAAGGAACTTTTTCGATATATTTTGTGATATCACCGTATTTAAACTAAAATTAAGAGCAAATGGGTTTCGTAATTTAACACGAATACACATTTATTCAGTAAAAAAGAGATATATTTTTTTGTTTTGTAGTTTATGAAAACGTGATCTGCAGTTTTATTGTTTTTCAAATTGCACTCAAAAGTCACACATTTCTAAAACGGTCATCGGTGTTTCACCAACATTTGTAGCACAAAAGTTTAAGTGCAGTTCAATTACAGTATTCAATTACTTTACTAGTTTTGTCAATTACACAGGAAATGTGAGGATGCAGTATACAATAATTGTATCCCAATGAATATTATCTGATTAAAGAATTTTTTTTATATTTTTTTTTTTATTTACACAACTTTATCAAAATTCCATCAACTTAGTTTCACTCCATGAGGTTAAGGACACTAAAACTTAATCACATGTGTCTCTGCAAAGATAGAAATCTTATCTTAATATCTTCTTCCCTGTTTTCAGCTGTATATTTTATTAAATCCAAGAAAAATATTGGTTCACGTCGTCATCATGAGAATGTTTAGAAGGTAAGAGTGAACTGAAATGTAGCCTTCTCAGGACAAAAGGGTTCATTATTGCCATATTTAGACAATAAATTAGCTGTAAGTTTGTTTGTTTGTTTGGAATTTAGCACAAAACTACACAATGAACTAATTGTGCTCTGAAAACCGATTTCTATGGTTGTAAGTCTGCAGATATACCGCTGTGCTGCTCAGGGGAATCTTTATATTATCTATATTGTTTAGAATCACTAAATAGTTTATGTATGATTTCAATGCTTTAGATTATTTCATAAGCCAATATTTTTATTCTAAGCACCAAAAATTAGACATTAAACTACTTTTAGCAAATGTTATTCATTCAGATGAAGTATATAAATTTGTTTAATTTGATTTTCATCATTTATATATTTTCTTGTTTAAAATGATCACTTTAAATGAATAGTTTATACAATGACTATTGGTATCGTGATGTTTTTTAATTTTTTTTCTTCGTCACATTATTTATTTTAGAAATTGTTAATATATATCAAGACATACTGTTGGTGTGTCGTGCGGCTTGAACGTGAATGCTAGTTTAGCAGTTTGCTGCCCAGTATGTTTGCAGACTCACTCTGTTAAAACTGTGTTTTGATACTGTGATAGGCATAGCAAAGATAGCCCGCTGTGTACCTTTATACATAACTCAAATAATCAGAAAAGTTTAACAATTTTCCATTTTCTGTAGTTTGGACTGTGATAATCAAAACTATCAAATATTTCCAAAATACATAAGAGACTTTACAGTACTAAAACTTTTCATCCTGCTGGTAATAGTTGCTGCTTGGAAATCTACATTAACTGGAAACTATCAAACGACAGGTTTTCCACTTTCTATAGTTTGAACTGTGGTAAACCAAACTATCAGATATTTCCAATGAATATGCTCAATTACACTCCTTACCTTTGTTTTACCTCTCATCATGCACCAAGTAGAACAAACAATGTGGACTGGCGATCTAATGTTTTAGTATTCACTCTAAATTTTTTATCAATGCTATAAGTGTATCTACTCGTTTGGCTGCTAGTTTTGATTTAATTTGCACACCAGTCCTTTTTCTTTGGAGGGCTGCATCTTTTTTCATACCTAAAATGTGTTTTTATTATATTAGTTATAGTACTAAAGTATAATAAAGTGCCTTTATTTATTTAACTTATTGTTTCTTGTGGTTGATTGGATAAAATATTATTTTCTTTATTTAAAAAATTAAAATTAACTCTAGAAGACATTTTTTGCTCAGCTTACTGTTAATTTTAATATACATGTTGAATGTACAATAAACTGTGCTGACCACATAATGACTGACAATTTATTTTACTACTTACGTCTAGTTTTATGTTGCCTATAGTATGCTGTATAAGGTACAAAAGTAAACATTTAAAAATATGTTCAAACTTTAAATTACTATTCATCATAGCATTAAGGTAAAATATAAGCACATATATGATGTTATTTAGCTTTATATACGCGTGTATTTAATCGTAAAATAATAATGTACGTGATCGTTCAGGAAGGTTCCACAAAATACCAAAACGCAGCATGATTTAAAATAATTACGCAAATGATCAGGTCTTTTGTTCTCCAATCGTAAATATATATATACATATGTTGAATACATAAGTCAAAGTTTAAAGAAGCACGTGAATATTAATTGCATATGCTCACTGTATATGACGAGTCAGAAGAAAAGTCTTTAAAACTGGCCTTTTCCACACTGTACTTAGATAAACCTAAATAATGGCTTTGACAAACTGAACCCGTCAATTATCATGTACAATGGTTTATGGTAATTTATAAGAATAATTTTTTATATACTAATCCAGAAACATGTCGTCGCAGTTGCGAACATTATATGCTTAGAGAGGCATTTTAAGCACACTTATATTCAGTGCACTGTGAATTTTGGAGTTTTGTAAATACTATACTGTCCTGGCATTCTAAGGTGGGAGAATATATCACAAAAAGAAACTACAAGATAAAAGCTTTCAAGAAAAGTTGAAGATGTCTTGTTTTTAATGTAATGATTAAAATCTGTACATATTAGGTTTTATATGTATACGTGGGCAGTAGGTGTCTATGACTTGTTGGTAACAAATTTCGACTATATTCGGAACAGCACACAATTCACTTGTTTTAAAACAATATATTCACAACAAGTCAAACATATTTACAGGTGTTCGTTACACAGTTAATCACCACAGTTGTATCCAAAGCTTTAAATAATCGTTCGTTTTCGTCAAGAACTCATGCAGTCTAGTTTAGTTGCTCTAGAACCCAAATGACAAAACAAGTCATATTTCTCTTCTGTGTTATCACAATACAATCAGTGATAAATTCACTCACTTTACTTCCTGAGTTACCACAGTTGAATTCAGATTTTAAATGACTCTTTTTTTTTTTTTACGTCGAACGTCTACATAGGGTGGTTCAGTTACTTTAAAACCCGATTTACAAGATTTTATTCTTCTCTACTCTTTCATTACAATACACTTTTTTGATTATTACGTTTTAAAATTAGGCGCTATATACTCTTTATTACCAAACATTCAAACACAGTGTAGATTTACTAAGCTATATATATATATGTCTCACTAATTTTGTCTCACTTTTATATTTACTTACTTACTTGTGCTTACTAGGTCGTCTATGTATATATTGCCTGACTGAGGGCGTAGAACTTTTTATAAAAAAATAACACATTACGATGTATCAATACTCACTTACAGCAATGAGCAAAAAATCAGTAAGCTCAAGTAACATGATATCAATTCACAACAATTGAGCTACACAACAAACAATACACAAAGTTATGTAAACAAACTAACCATACTTACCACTTCTAAAATAATTGATTTTCATTTTAGCAAAATACAAACCGGATAATGCTCATATATTAAACTTAAAATAAATAGTCGTATATGTCTAACAACATATTATGTTTTCTATTTTACGAAATGTTACGTTTTGTAACCTAAAATTAAAAATAGTTTATAGTGAAGGGCTCATGCTTAAAGACAGCTATTAGAAGTAAATTATGTTAAAATGAATATAAGACTTGGACTTTTCGTAATTAGAACACCCTATGTTGGAAATAATAGATCCTATAGACAAAAAAAAATTTATGTGCCTTTGTGGAAACCGGTTGTTTAATGTCTCGGTAACAGATTCTTAACTTTTGGCTGTGTTTTTTGAGATATAGGATTCAGTTGATGATTTAACAAGTTGAAGCAGAGAGCAGAGAAGAACTTTGTTGATGTTCACAAGTAAACTTCATGTTCACATGTCTAGAGTTCATATATTCCATAAATTTCATTAATATATTTTCATTTTTTAAGTATTAAACATATGTCATCGACAATACGATTATAAATAAACAGTATGAACTTAATAGGACAATCCCTCGTATTTCTCGTATTATCAGAAAATTCAAGGTTTGGTAAAGAAGTGTATTTAAGCAGTTATGATAATGAATCTCTGTTCACTAACCTTCCCTAGACGAAACCATTAATCTTCATGTTGATCTTGTTTCTAAAGACAAGGGTATGTATGTTAATGGACTCAGCAAACAACCGTTTAGACTACTGATGGGATTCGTCAAAAAACTTTTTTTCCAGTTGAATCATCTATTTCCTGAACAGTTCAATAGATTTAGTATAGGGTCTAGCTTAGTACCTGTAATGGCTAATGTTTTCATGTGCTTTTATGAGAATGTTTGACTGAGGATTGTCCTATTAAGTTCATACTGTTTATTTATAATCGTATTGTTGATGACATATGTTTAATACTTAAAAAATGAAAACAAATAATGAAATGTATGGAATATATGGCTCTAGACATGTGAACATGAAGTTTACTTGTGAACACCAACAACTTCTCTCTCTTGACACACAGGAAAGTTTGATGTTGATTGTTACTTAAACCCACTTACACCACTCTATACACACGCATTGACAGTTTTATTCCTCTGCATTTAAAAAAATGTAAAATGTCTTACATCCCGTGAACAATGAAATACTAGTTTCTGTGAACTTGCTCCTCAGTGGCACAGTGGTATGTTTGCGGACTTACACGCTAAAACCGGGTTTCGATACCCGTCGTGAGCAAAGTACAGATAGCCCATTGTGTAGCTTTGTGCTTAAATTCTAAACAAACTTTTGTGAACTTTTATCGCAAGAGTTAGTTTCCAAACAATCTAATACATTGTACAATCAAGAAAACTATTCAAAACTACCTCTAGCCAGGTCACTGAACTATAATTTCCCAAATCTACAAGTAATGATCTTTTTACCATACACACACTCACATTCATGATTTTTAAGAATAAATTAAACTCCATAAACAACACAAAACTATTGGGAGATGTGCATTTGATCTTTAAACGTTATACCGTGTAATTCATTTTATACGGACAGAGCATAAGTGGGAACAACATTATCAACTTTTAAAAAAAAGTTGAAAATGGTATTAAATTGGAAATTTACAAACCTGACAATAATTTGAAATTTAGTAGAAAACAGTTCCGTTTAAAAGATTTTATAAATGTTTCCTGATTTTATACGCTATTTGTTTCTCTTTCAGTCTGATAAAATGTCTTTAAACATGTTAAAACTACTAATTCCTTCTAGCAAAATTAATGGTCGGGAAGAGAAAACTCATGGAGTCTACGATGAGGTTCCGGTAACATTTTCTAAGCATTTCATCTTGAAAGCATTACTTTGGCTACTTTGAACTAGACCTCATCTATAAATGTCAAAAGTAGGCCATTCGTTCATGAGCATGAACGTCTCTTCCATAAGTGTCTGAACCATCAGATGCTAACGCTTCAGAGAGAAAGTTTACAGTTATTTTATGTAAAGTGCCTAGATAAAGATCCTTTAACTCAAGAAGGATCCTTTTAGAGCTATTACATAGCAGAGACTTGTCTCACACCCAAACAAGTGTTGATGATGGATGAATGATGACGGATCAACGATTTAGATCACGGGGTGTATTTACAAAAGAGATACTCGTCGTGAAACAATTGTTTCAAACTCATCAGTTGTTCTAACTCCATCTTCTTACGCAGATTCATTCTGTTGTTTTTTTTTCCATATTGTTATTAATATCTTATATAAAAACACTCCTTTTGACCGTAGTTTTTCAAGTTAATTTAAAAGTTATGAATAATAATAATATTTTATATAGCTTAGAGTTTCGTAAGTAGTTTCCGAATAAAACGAGTCACTATTAAAATATCATAATAATTTAATAATTTTAATAGCTCATAGCTTTAAACAGATCTTTTGTAGAAATAAAATCAATAGCAATAATTATCATAAGTTAATATACATACGAAGAACTCACGGATATTGTGAATAAATCATACTTTATAATTTGAATGTATCGTTTGTTTGTTTGTTTTTCATAGCAAAGTCATATTGGGTTATTGCTGGAGTCCACCGAGAGGAGTCGAACTCTGATTTTGAATTTAATGTCTCCAGTTATTCTAATCTTAAGTTATATAAAGTGTTTATTCACAACGAGAAAAAGCAAGCAAGCATGATTATAAAAGTAAAGTAAGTTCCTTATGTAATGAGGATTATGCTACATAATGTTAGGCAGGACATTATTTCTCTCTAGCATATCTTCATTATAATGTCGTCACAAACAATAATAACTACATTATAACTTTTAGGGCTAAACAGAGTTTTCCCTCCTGTTTTAAAACCCTACTTTGGAACGACATTTCAATCTGTAAACTCAGACTTCATATAAGTGATATAAGCTTGTGCTACCAAACTGAGACGTCATTATATAACAAGTTAAAAATAAATAGAAAAGTAATTTAATTAAACCAATAAAATGAGTCACTACGGTCAACCCACATCTTCTTTAAAGTGAGACATCTATGAGTAAAAAAAAAACAGTAGCTCCCTATATTATTAGTCACGTACCAGTGTTTTTCACATTACGTATCTGATGTAAACAGCACGTTATGCAACAAATGAAAGACTGAGATATAAGAAAACAAAAAATACGTAAAACCACCCTTCATTTTGACCAGGGAAGTTGATTATTTTTGTTATAACATGTGACGACTCAGTCTTAAGATCTTTTTTTTTATTCGATGCCTGATATACTAACAAATAGGTAAAATCCATTCACATTCTTTGTTTGTTTTTTTTAAATTTCGTGCAAAGCTACAAGAGGGCTATTTGCACTAGCTGTCCCTAATCTAACAATGTAAGAATAAAGGAAAGACAGTTAGTCATCACCACCTACTGCCAACTCTTGGGCTGTTGACTCCTTTACCTAGAAATAGTGAGATTGAACGTAATATTATAACGCCCCATGTTTAGGGTAACGAGATTCGAACCCGCAACCCTCGGATTACGAGTCGAGCGCCTTAATCACCTGGCCATGCCGTTCCTCCCGTTCTTATTTATTCTTAGAACTAGCATTGCCTACGACCAATTATTTTAGGATATATATTATCTGAAAACATCAAATAAAAATTAATATTTATGTTGACTTTTCTATAGTTTAAGGTTCAAAGATTCCAATGCATCCCAAAGCTTCATTTAAAATTTTGGAGAGACAAAGTGTTATGACATATAAGACTGTTTAGTGTAAACATTATTAGGTAATTCATTTATGATCGTGTAGGTTTGGTTTATAATAAGATAATTAAAATAAATTATTTTTAAATTAAATGTTATGTCAACTTTACTTACGTAACTCAGTAAGAGTCGTACGTTGTGTTTGTAACTCATTGATATTGAAATTGTTGAACATCGCGTGAAATTTATTGATGTCGAGGATATAGCAAGCAGACAATTAAATAACAAACTTATAAATAGTATGAGATAAGCGGGAATATATACAGAGAGAGACAAAGAAAAAGCAGACTATAGATGTAGTAAAATTACGAGAAAGAATTAGGCCAAAGAAAAGTTGAACGCAAAGTAGATCTTCATAGGGTTGGAAGGTGTTAATGATTGGTATATTATATAGAGAATAACGGTGTTGAAAGAGATAAGAAGAATAGTTTATTTTGTGAAGAGAGTTCTAAAGTAATTGAACTAGCCTCAAGGACTTTGAAAAGTAGAAAGACGATTATTAGAAATTTAAATTGACAAAAGGAATAGATGATTTTAGAAGTATAGCATACAACCCTCGTAGCTCTCAGGTAAAGTAATTAAATTATACTCAGGTAGTTTGACGATAGTAATAGAGAAAAATAATTCGGTTATCAACTGAAATTTTAAAGCATTGAATAGACGTAAGTGGACTTTGACAACAAGAGAGAGCTATATATGGTGTTTGGAAGAGAGCTATATATTGTGTTTGGAAGAGAGCTATATATTGTGTTTGGAAGAGAGCTATATATGGTGTTTATGATATGCCTATCGTAATTTGTAATGTGAAGAACTTTGTTATACATAAGTTAAACTAGTTCAGAGTATATATTAACCTGAAACAAGTCTTGTGAGTGCTGATCTTCAACAAGTCATAAATCCTACAGTGAGTAATCTTAAAATGTCAATCAACAATAACCCATATACTTACTAACTATCTATACTAAGTATAAAATGTAAGTTTTAGACACAGATAAAATTCATAACTGTGTCAAATCTGAAAAATAATCTTATGAGTGGAATAAATTGGAGTTTGAGAAACATCAATATGTGTTGACACTACAGAGAGCATTAAAGTAGAACATAAAAAAGTAAAATTGTAATAATCGTATAATATAAAATTTAGTATATTTCATTTTAGTGCATTAATATGCAAAAATATTGAACCATAAATTTCCTTTTAATTCAGCTTATTCCTAAGGTCTTTATACCGACTCAAAATTTAAAATGTCGCTTTGGTAATCCTAGTTAAGAAATTTCAACATGTTGAATAAATAGGTAGAATAAAATAAAACAGCATTACTTTACAAAACATCTTGATTGATATGAAAAACGTATGGCACATGAAAGCATTAGTACAGTTATTTGCAGTATTACCTGGAAGCGACTTGGAGATTCAAGCCCGTAAAGCTACAAAATTTGAAAACTTAAGAAAAGAATTAAAACCCTCTGAATGAACGAAGGTATTTAGCATAAAAGTTTATAACAAATGTATTTTACGGTATACTTTCACGTGGCAATACAGATAATACACTATTCATGTCCAATAAATCTGACAGCCGTATACGACTAGAAGATTTGTTCATTTAGATAAATAAATATTTCTAGTTTATTGAAAGCGTAGGGTATATCTAAAGCACGTAAAACTGAAACCCTTAAACCCCAAACTTCTCATGAACCCATAGAAACGTTTTAGTCTAAATACGCATGGTGCACGGGACTGAAATTGGTCACTTTCTTAATAGCCATTTGTATACCGTTTAACGTAAAATCACGGTGAAGCAGTGATACTATTTCCTTTTCAAGAAAAAATGTATCATAGAGTGTTCAATTGACAACGTATTTTTTCTAAATATGACAAACAGATTCATATCGTTTTCTTGAGATGTCCTTAAGAAAAAACTTTTAATTTTTTAATTTAGATCAACTCAAAATAAAACTTCTGTCACAATCGTTACTACTATAATTTAATTTTGTCATTTACGTCCACTTATTCAACAGGGATATTGTTAATTGTTAAGTTCACATAGCTGTAAATTTGTTACGCATCCTTCCTATTAACGACAGCTTAATGAACAGGTATACTGTGGATTTAACAGTCTTTTAACTCCTTGAAGTTGAATATGTCTAATGTATCTATATAATTTTGGCATCACGTTTGAAAGTAAAATAATTGAATATGGTCAGGACACAAAAGAAAAAAAAACGCGCTTTATCTGTACGTTTTGACGTGTTTTGTTTAAATTTATACTCAATCAATGTATTAAATAGGAATCAAGATCCAAGTTCAAAATATCTGTGGGACATAAAAGGAAAAATACAATGCACACTAATAAATTTATAAACTAGTAATCCCAATAATAATTAAACCTTTTAGTGTAACAGATAACTATAAAGCGTAGAAAGTTACAGAAGAACAGATAACCTTAGCTCAAAATATGCATCAGAAAAGCAAATAACTGTGCAATACAGAAATTTTTGTACAAAACAGATAACTGAAAACTGAATAAAAAAAAATGATTTTGCAGTGGCTTGGTGTTTGTCACGAGAACACTGAATGTGCCACAGCTAAATCAATATCATTTTATTGTACAAATAGGATGACCAGACAAGACCATATATAAGTCTTATTTGGCCTTAGACGATATTGAGTTTTCATTATTTGATGATCGATATAATGCATTAGTAGAAGAATTAGCATGAAACAAAATGAAGTGGATAATTGTCAAATTTATGTGTTTTGTTGCAATAACACATAGGTTCACTCCCTATTTGTTTATAGCTTGTGAATCTCAATAGTAAGTAAAGATTTTAGTGCAACTTCAGTGAAAAAACTTACTGTGGTCGAATTCCAAACCTGTTATGTGAGTGTGAGTTGTTTTGCCTAATATTTTTCTAAAAAAAATCTAAGTTGAAAAATAGTTAGTTTAGCTATTTTCGTGAAGAGAAATGAAAGCTTCCTTCTTCATATATCATTTTCTCATCTCTATCTTTGCTTCTAGTGAGATTTCATTGTTAAGCAGTGCGAATAACCCTTTGTACCCTACAATAAAATCCTTCTGCAAAAATAATCTATATAACAACGCTGATACATCATTTAACATACTTAATCTTTATCTGAGAATCTCAGTCATAAACTAGAATTATAAAATCAAAGACAACTAAAGAGACACACAGTATTGGACATACCTCCGAAACGCAGCATTGATCATATTCGGATCTCGAAAAATAGAAAATATATCCTTGTGGCAGTTATTATCAACGGACACGGAACTTTATAAGCACAGAGAACGAGGAACAATATTCTAAATATATCCACCAAGTTTCACCAAAATTCACTCATTTCCTTTACTAGTTGTAGAGTACAAAAACTGTGTAAATTTGGTCATCGTCTTAACAGATAAAGATTTTTTTATAATTTTTGTGACTTTTATTCTCCAAAAACTAATCGATTCTAAATTGGATCATTGTCCAAATGCATGCTGACTTTTATCCAAATTCATTAGGCCGTTGTTTTTAGAAATCTTTCATACAAGAATGAAAACATAACCTTCACTAGTAGGTAAAATAAGATGAATAATATAGTACCTGGTTCCAATGTCATCCGTGTAAGAACATGCTAATGTAGATATGTGTGTAAACTTAGATGTTATAACAAACGATCTTTTGATTATGCTCTTGATAATATTTCGCAAGAATATATGAATTAAAACTTGTCAACAATGCCTCATAAATTTAAAAGTTATGAGAAAAACAAATAATCATGTAAAAGTACCTTGTTGTTTATCATAACACTGAACGGTATAATCGTTAATGCACAATATAACAAACTATTTTCCAAGTGGAAAAACCTTTGAGTCGGTTTAGCTGTTTCATTTAGTTCAAATGTATACAACAATATTTTGAAATCTTACTAAGGAAATAGTTTTCCTGTATATAGAAAAATACATTTGATTTATACCATCTATTTTCATTTCTAAACATTTATAACTAAACTGCGAATATCGTGTAATCAACTTTATGTAATTTAGTAAGTACATATAACTAGAACCAATATTCAAGATAGCATACAATTTACCAAATCAAAATATTTCGAATAACTCATTCAAATATATATATATAAATTGAGATAAGAGTTTTTAATATGAGTTGATGGTTGTTTATGTGTTGAAATCTCATTTTAATATTAAAAGAAAATATACTCTGTGATAATTTATGATTCCTGCATACCATAATAATCTTATAAAATATTTCTCTAGAGTAAAGCGTTTGTAATGAAACTTTTTTATAAACGTATATGTATATAATGTTTTGACTTCAGAAAAAATGGAAACTTCAGTCTTGCTTGAACAACTACACAGTAACGTAGTGCACAAGACAGTAAAACAATTTTATTTTATGAAGCTAATATATATTTATCGTGATCGATATTTTCAAATTATTCATATGTGAAACTGACGTCTTTCTTTGTTAAACTAATAAGCACTGAAAATAAGATGAAAAAGACTTTGGAAAATTAAAGAAAAATAATTTTTATTATAATTTGAAAATATTATAAATTGCTTTGTTTCAGCTTATTTTCTACTTTACTTTTACAAGCTGGAAGAACAATTCATAATTTATTTCGATTTTATCTTTGTTAACTTTGTAATTATCTGATAGATCCTTATATTTTTTAGTCACGATATAGTTCTTATATTATTAGTATGTAGTGGCTTGGTGTTTACCACGAGAACCCTGAATGCGACAACAAATAATGAAGTGGATAATTAGCAAATTTATGTGTTTTGTTTCAATAATTGTATTTCGTGTTGCTATTGATATATCCATTTTCATCCCTTTAAAATCAGGAAATTAATAATACCGTAATATTGTACATTTTCATCACTTTCTGTCACCTTTAAAACGTAAACTTTTTATTATATATGTTCATTATATTGCCACTTTATATTTTATAATATATTTTATAAACGTTTGAATTCTATCAGTCTATCATGTGAAAGGACGAACAGTAAATATGAGATGGTACATCAGGAAAACATATATTTTTCTTTGACTTATGTTTGTTATAAGTTCAAAATTGCACAATGAGCTATACGTTTCGAATCAAATGTATAGCGTCACAGACACCTCAAATCTTACCACTTAACCACTTAGAGAGGAATACAAAAGTAAAAGGGTCTCCCGCTAGTACAGCGGTAAGTTTATGATATATAACCCTATAATCAGGGTTCGATTCTCCTCGGTTGACTCAGCAGATAGCCCTATGTGGCTTTGTTATAAGAAAAACACAGAACAGTTTGCATAAAAGTAATATATAATTTATAAGAAACACAGAGACTGTGAGCACAATAAGTAAAATTGCGTCACCATAACAGAATGAAACTTGGTTAAAAGTAATAAAATTCCATGATAGAAATGTGCAATGATACTTTACTGAATAATTTACTTGTATGTTGTAGCAAAATGTATGAAGTGCAACACGAATTCCACATGTTAAAGTAGATATCTGTATATGGAAACATACAAGAAAATTATGATCATCCTTAATCTAGAAGTGCTGACCAAAGATAGAAAATCAGCAGCAGGATTAGCTGGTCTACTCAGCTAATTTTAATCAAACAACGAGTAAATGTGACATTTGTAACGTCCTCAAACCTAAGCGTACAGACAATGTTCGAAGCATATCACTTCTCAACCTTGGGTTTCTTATAAGCAGCTTGGCACGTAAACTACAAGACTACAACAGGCCATATGAGTTTATGACATCATTTCCTAATTGTTTAAAAAAATCGATAACAAAATGCCATTTTAATGCACTACTTGTATTTAACAACAAAATTTTATGTTACTGATAATTAAGTTACAAAGCTACACATATTGTTTATACCCACAAAGCTTTTGGTCTACTGACTTGCCGCTGTACCACTGGGATCAAGTGTTTTATTTCGTTTTCTAAGACCTAGTATCAACTTCAGAACACTTACAGTAATTAAAACTGTAGATGTTTGATATTCTTCAAAAGGAATTTACAGACAGTAACTGAGAGACATTTGATAAGAATGCAAAAAAAATGCAATACAAATAGCTGCAGTGATTATTAACATTTCAACACCTATTACATGGGTTAAGAATATTCGACAAGACAAAGAGTTAAAATTAGAAAGTGACGATCCTGCAAGGTGCCAAATATCCAAGAAGAATGTCCTTTAGAAATTAATCATTTCTAAACTTATATCATGAAAATTACACAAGGTTAAAATAGTATTACTTAATAAATCGTATATATGTACGTTGATGATTCATGTACAAAATATACAAAAAATAATTAGTTTCACTTAATTGAGTTACACTAATAAAAATTGTGAAAATCCGTAGGTTGACAAGAAGTGCGTTTTTGTGAAATTTAACTTTTTTAAATTTTAGCATTAACGAATGTAATTCTTAAGTAAAGCGGCGAACAAACTATTCTGGTATATTCAACAAAAAATACCGTTTTAGTTTTCATTTCATTACTGTCAAATAAGGGTAAAGTGAATGAGCTATTTAGTTTATAAAGGCAAAATATGTAGAAATGTGATGGCTAATATTGTACTTCAAAAACAGTTTGCATTAAAGGGGTTTTTGTTTATAAAAAAGCTAATAAGATGATCTGCCACGTTTAATAATTATGAACTACTGACTATGGAACAGGGTGGTAGCACTCATCGCCAACTCTTGGGCTGCTCTTCACTCATGGGATTGACCTTTCATTATAATTTCTTTACAGTTGAAAGAACAAGAGCATTCACCACCGAGTTTTGATCCCGTGGCTCTACAGTCCACATAAAAATATGTCTCTTGTCCGGTTAATAATGAGTAATTAAGCAGACTTAAATAATAAGAAATAGAAAAACAAGATCGCAAAGTCATTTTTTTCTATTCAGGGGTATACCACTGCTAAAATTATGGCTGTTTGTTTATTAACATAAAGAGAAAAACTTAAAATAAATAAATGGCAAAATAAATTTCAGTTGTTACAAGTTGTGTAGTCTTTACATCGTTTACTACTTAAACCAGTTACATTTCGTTTAAAACCATATACTTACATTTCTTTACCACTCTACTAGCTTTTTCAAACCGAAATTATGTTCAAGTTTACTAAGTGAAAATTAAAGTAAAGTAAAAATACTTTTACAAACTTGAAATGATGCTGGTTAAGGACCCTACCTTTTAGTGCACTTTAATAGTAAGATGTCAAAATTATTATTGCTTCATTGAACGGACAAAGCATAAATCTGTGTTATTTATTGAAAGTTTATAAAGTAGATTTCAACACAAATATAAAGAAACGTTAAGAAATTGCCTCGAATGTTGTGAAGCTATAAAGTAACAATGAGAAAATGGCAATCCATGAGGGGCGTAAAATAATGACTATATACATAAAGTCAACGTCTCTGTTTATCTTTCTAGTTCTCTTTGTGTATCGCTATGTAGAGTTAATGTTTTTCCATTAGCACTGCTTTTTGAGTCTATTGGATCGTAATGTTTAATCAAGCGTTAGACCCTGACGTTGTTTATGTATCTCCTTGGATGCCATATCAGACAATGTATATATACCTTCACCTTTTCTGGAAGATCTGCCTTTAATGGCACCCCAACAAATAAATCTTTGTGTAGCTCTATGAATCATTTCTATAACTTTGTTGACAGTGACGATAAAAGAAATGTATTTTGTACATTAAGAGTTAAGCTGCTTTGCTTTTGATTCTTACTTATGATAGCAGATATGTTGGGGCCTGTATAATAGCTCTTTTATTTTTATAAACATAAAATAAACTATTTTCAAGAGAATGATTTCAATACTCTCATATTTTCTTAAAGGAATATATAATCACATAATATCTCTTATACAAAGTGATATTACGTTGTCACCAACTCTTTGAAGTAAGATTTTCAATCACTGAGCTCTAAGATCATTTATGGTATTATCCTGTCAAAAACAATTAATAGCACGGGTATGGATTTTTTTATTACAAACATAAAAAAAAATTAAACAGATGAACAAACTAAAAGCTGGCGAACTAAACAAAACAAATAGAAAAATAGGGAAGTTTTATCACAGATATGTAACCATTGAAATAAATGGTGAACAGACAATAATAAAGAGAAGTAAAGAAAGAGAGATGATGAATTGTAAAATTACTGAGAAAATAGACAGTAGAACTACGTTATGACACTAGTTCGCATTTTATAATAAGGTTGTGTGGTGTCGTCGCTTTTAGAATGAGTATGTAAAGTCCTGTAATATTCATAGATTCATACCATGAAATGTGTTCAGAACACGAATTCCCAAAACATAAATCTCGCTTGTACTTAAATACATTTGAAAACAGCCAGATTTACTTCATGAAGCTTAGGTAAAACAGGATTGTACGTTTTATACTGAAGGTTAACAGTAACGGATTTGATTATGAAGCACCTGAATTCATTTCCAAAACAAAACAAAAATATTAATTCATTTCAAAACATGTTTGAAACAAACGTCTTAAGAGATTCTCAATATGAGGTGAATATTTCAATCTAAGTTATCTATAAATACTATTATTGATTATACCGTTGAATAAAATAGATTTCATATTACTCAATGCTTCATATTGCGTAAAATTAACGGTAATATATAACTAAGAGTAAAACAAACAAATTAGATAAGTTTGTCAAGAATTATGATTTTATTTACCAGGAAGAAAGGGGATGAATGTTACTATTAAAAATATGATAAAAAGTTTAATGTTAATAATTCTTGAAATACATCATAACACTACAGAATAACAAAGCATTTTATCACTAAAATGAATAAACTTATAACAATAAATCTATAATTTTTCTTTCATTGACCATTTAACATTTCGCTTTACTGTGTCTTCAGAAGCGTTTTACAAAACACAAAGCGTAACTGACAGTATAAAGCTTCAAATGTTTTAAATAATAAACTATAATAGAATATATAGCGTGCATTTCTACAGTGTACTCTTGACATAATAAGTAAATGTAAGTTCTATTCAAGTTACATATTAAAATAACAAAAGTAGTCGTAGTTGTTCGATGAGAAAGCTTCTTTAAATTCTTTGTAAGTGTACTTTCAGGAATAAACTTAATTTGTCAAACACACGCTGTAGAAATGTACGCTAAAATTCGATTAGAATTTATTACTGTCAGTTACGGTTTGTGTTTTAGTTGAACCTCCTAGAGCAGCAGTAAATTCAAGAAACTTTGAGTGCTAAATTAACTAAAAATAACAAAGTGGTGTTATAAGGTCTTATACTTCTAGTATTACAATGTCTTTCATATACCAATGTGCAATACAAAAATTAAATAGAAGAGCAACGAGGCAGTTTATACATCAAAGCAGTAGTCTACGAGTGGTTCATTATGAAAGTTTAATAATGCACTGATATTTACGAGTTTTGAAAGTGGCAAAATGTTATGCTAAAAGCGGCAACACTATTTGTCTTCCAACGAACACCACTTTTGATAAAAAAAAGTATTGCTTAAATTTTAGAATATCATCTTTTCACCCTGCAAAATAAGCAATTGTCGGAAATCTTTAAAATAAAATGTTAATCTGTACTGATCTTTATCTTGAGTAATTTCTGTAAAACTAACTTTAACATTAGAGCTTGCTAGTTCTTTGTGTTAAATCCAATGGGAAACATAATTCTTAGGTTTTTATTACCAAGAAAGCTTTTCTGCAGATTTAAGTGATTACTACCGTATTTCCAAAAAATTACATCTTTATCACGGTTTATATATTTCACAAAAAAATACTGTAAGCACGAATTATGTATTTGTTACTATGCCACATGTTACAATACAAATATGCACGTTATTGTTTTTATTTAATTAGTTGTTTAAATAGCACTATATTCCATTCAATTTCTTGTTAACTTTTATCAATATTTTTAACAGAGAGAAATGGAATTTTGAAGAAAATTCTGTAAGAAAAGTCTTTAAAATCCTGCTATCTTCAACTAATAAAATTTAAATTTCAAGATTGAAGTATGTTTTGTAACCTATGGTGATGAGTGTCCTTTTCGTTTAGTATAGTTTTCAACTCTTAAAATTTTTGAAATGACAGCAGACTATAAACATCAACAATTAGTTCTCTCTCAAGCCCTTGTTTGTCAAGGTTCTATTTAAGTTTTAAACTGCATCCAAATCTCATTCAGCGTTTGATTGTTTGTAGCTAAGCACAAAGATACAGAATATATTATCCGTAATCTATTCCCCCCCGAGCATCGAAATACGGTTTCAACCACTACAAGTTCATAGATATACTGCTGTGTCACTGGGGCCCTCTTTGGGAGGTTGCTAATTAAGAGTTTTATACATATTTACCGTAAATATTGTTGGCTCAGTTTGAACATTTGATACGATCATATGTGACTATATAAGGTATAGGATGTCATAGATGAATAAATTCTTCAACTGAGAGGTTTGATATCATTATACTTTTAAGACTCTTTGGAAGACACTACAATGCAACACCAATAACTAGAAAGACTTTTACCAAGTAAATTCACAGTAATCTCATTCTTTAGTGTTCACGATAGGACAACAGTATTTTTTTATTTTTACAAATTAACAACGCTGAAGTCTGGGGTTTAATTTTTTGTGATGTACACAACAAATGGTCCAAAAGCAAGAAACTCTTCTTTACGTTAGATTACGGTAAAGTATTTGCAGATAAACGAAAGGCGAATAATTTGTTTTAGATTGTTTACAGAGACATCTTTTAAAGGTATTTGGAACTGTATGATTGCAACATATACTTTGAATAAAAGGCTTTTTTAGAAAATTGGATTTATACCTAAATCGCAGAATAAATATCTCAAATACAATTAATTAGTTAATAATATACATTTATTTTTAGAAGTGTACCATATTTTACCAAAGTAAATTACTTTCATTGATGTGTTGCTATTGTTTATTAATTCCACTATAGTTTTTATCCCAGTATTTTGTTATTTACTATATCTAATAATAATTTAGTAGTATACATTAGTAATATATTGGATTTTAGTACTAGTATTTTCTACATAAGAGTAAGAATGTGTTACCCACTTGATAGTGATTTATATCCATCATAAATGTTACAACGACGCTATTTTTTGAAATTAATTTTTTATGCGATTATACGATTTTTCTGTTTACCAACTACTTCAGTATGTTAAATCAAGCCAGAATATTTTTGATAACTTGCTTAAAATGTATTAATTTAATGATATGTGTGTCTTTGTTTTGCACCCATAGGTAAAGTTTATCAAACAGCAACATTACCCTCTAAGACAAGTACGTGGCTTTAAAGTATTAATAGTAATAGTAATAGTAATCTTCAGTATGTTAAACAAGCCAGAATATTTTTGATAACTTGCTTAAAATGTATTAATTTAATGATACACCCATAGGTAAAGTTTATCAAACAGCAACATTACCCTCTAAGACAAGTACGTGGCTTTCGCCGCATTTGCAAAAAAACTGTATTAAAATTAGACATCACACTAAAATTCTATGTTGGGCATGGCCAGGTGGGTCAAGGCGTTCGACACGTAATCTGAGGGTTGCGGGTTCGAATCCCGGTCGCACTAAACATCCTCGCCATTTCAGCCGTGGGGCGTTATAATGTGACGGTCAATCCTACTATTCGTTGGTAAAGAAAGAGCCCAAGAGTTGACAGTGGGTGGTGATTAGTAGCTTCCTTCCCTCTAGTCTTACACTGCTAAATTAGGGACGGCTAGCGCAGATAGCCCTCGAGTAGCTTTGCGCGAAATTCAAAACCAAACCTAAAACTCTGATATATCAAAACATCTGATTACTTAAACTCATGACATAAATATCCAGAACTGTTTCATTTGGTACTCATGACAACAATTCTTAACCATAAAGTAAATTTTTTTTATAAAAATGAGGGAATTAATTTAAACATTTTCATTGTTTATAAAATATTTCCTAATAGTTCAGTGGGGTTTTATAATGCTAAAATTTGGGATCTTATTTCTAAACTGGAAATATACAGCAGATAATACCGAACAACAAAAAAATTGCTTCAAACAAAGCGGTAAACTGATCCTGTTAATGGTGAATACAATAACCACTCTCTCTTGTATTGCTCACCATTAGCTTTTACCCCAAAGATAAGTTTGTGCGAACAATATCTCGTTGGTTTGCCACTACTGAAAGTCCAGCAAAATTTGCCAAATGGCTCATTGTGGTATTTACAGTCAGTGGGTCCACAAGCAATCCAACAAGCCACATCATCAGCAGAGAAATCGAGCCACAACCCTAGATCTTTTGTTTTAGTTTATTCATCTTTTGTAGGTTGAAGCATGTTACTATAGTCCAGTATATTTTCATTTTCAGCAATTATTTCAACTTCAGATTGTCCTGTAGAGCAACTTGCATCAACATTAACACTAGAAATATCAGATGAATTTACAGGCAAAGCGACATCAGTTATGAGATTTATGCCAATTAAGCCAGTCTGTGACACCTCAACGTCATCATGATTGATATTCATGTAGGCAAAGTGGTACTTGTAGGTCTGGAACTTGGTTCAACTTCAATCTTGTCAGAGTCAAATGCAGCACAAGTAACTTCTGATGACGGGAGATGAATTTTGATTTGGAAGATCATGTTGTGTAAGTTGACTGAAAAATTAATTAGCTTTCCAGTCTTGACCACTAAATCCAAAGCCTTTTGTTGGTTCTTTTTTGCCAGTTTTTTGTACTAGTAGTAGTAGTATAGTGTATAGATAACAACGTTAAAAATTATGTTGTTGCATATGTCGAAGTCTTACGTAATTTGACCTAATAGGTCGAATGATCGCCTTTAGACAGCTCCGATCAGTCAACTGTTTTCCCGGCTTTTCATAAATGTAATAGAACACATACTGATCTGAATTTATAATGGCAATACAGTTGAATTAAACCTGAAAATTTGTCGTCGTTGTCTCTGTGTTTCTGTCTTGAATTGTTCGTTCGTCTCATAAAAAATATCACCAGAGGGCCGGGTCAGGACATTATGACGTCAGGATAGGATCATGAAAGAAGTAAGAATATAACTGTGCTCACCATTTTTGAGTCTAAAAATGGCATATTTGATAAAAATGTTACAAAACACACATAAATAATGTAATACTAATGCAAATAAAACTAAAACAAACGAGACAATAACCCAAATATAACGTACGGAAACAGTAACCGAAAAAAACATAAAACTAGCCACGTCTCTGTACACATCTGTCACCATTTTGTTTGACTCCTCTTTATGTGATATTATACTCTTAATTTTCTATATATGTGACTGAATAAAGCAGTAAAAAAAAAACAAAAAACAGTTCCACTGCCTATAGCTTCTTATAAATAGCCATAACAGAAGGAATGATTGAGAAAAATATTCTATCTTCATCTTTTACCTGAAGTTTCAACAACATTTTGTCTTGATCTTTTCAGTAATCTTTCGCAAATCAATGACTTCTTACTTCAAATACATATTTTAGTAGTTTCTCGAAACTTAAGTCATTCACCGAGTCAAATTAAACATTTTTTTAACAATGCAGAGTAAAGTCGAATATGGCAGAAAGGGACAATTACAAAAAAAAAAATCAACTAGAGTTGAGGGTGGCGGTGAAAGAGTTAAAGGCATGATAGCTAAGGAAAAAACTCTGTGGTGCCCTAAGCACGTGCTTAATTTGCTTAATGGTTAATCCATGGCTGTTCAAGAATTATTGGTGGTTGGTGAAGACTAGCTGCCTTTCTTGTAGTCTTTCACTACTAAATTCGGAATGTCTAGCTCATATATCCTTCGTGTAGCTTTCTTTGAGATTTAAAAAAAAATTATAGAAAAGCCACATGGGGCTGTATTCTATGTTCACCAAAGAGAATTGGACCATTGATTTTAGTGTTGTAAATCCGAAGACTTATAGATGTCCCCTAAGAGACCACTAAGAGTAAATAGGTATTTTGTTTAGTCCATATTCATAGCCATCAAAATGGAATGATTTTAGTTCCACTTCCATTCTAAGGCTTCGAAATTTCAACACTCCACTTTAACATTTTAAACTTTTAAAATAGAGAAGAGTTTTTGTAAACCTATAAGTCGTTGTCAAGGATAAACACCAAATTAAGCCGATCAGATGAACCGTAAAATGTTCAATCTTTTAAATTCTAATCAAACTCAAAATTTATAGCAATAAAATAAAAATATGCCTATTTTACTTTACTTTTACCATTTTATGGGCAAAACGTTTTCTATAAGACTTTAGACCTTTATAGCCATCCATTTATATTGATTGCATTAAAGGGAAACGAAATTTATTAGACTATTTGCACTTAGTTGGCATTTGTAATGAAGAAAACCAGATTTAAAAAATGTATAATAAAACTAATAAGTGAAACTCAGGCCCGGTATGGCCAAGCGTGTTAAGGCGTAATCTGAGGGTCGCGGGTTCGCATCCCGGTCGCGCCAAACATGCTCGCCCTTTCAGGCGTGGGGCTTTATAATGTGATGATCAATCCCACTATTCGTTGGTAAAAGAGTAGCCCAAGAGTTGGCGGTGGGTGGCTGCCTTCCCTCTAGTTTTACACTGCTAAATTAGGGACGACTAGCGCAGATAACCCTCGAGTAGCTTTGCGCGAAATTCAAAAAACAAACAGGCAAAACTAAATATGTAAAATTATGTGTTCAAATTAAATTTTATAGTGAACAAATTGGATTTTGATCTTGTAACTTCAAACAGCTGTATATTGATTTAATTATTTCTGATGGACTTTTGTAATTATTGCTCTTTCTTCTTTTTTATTCTACATTACAGAACAAAATATTATAATCCACAAATTGACGACTCTGTATTAGAATTACGGCATACCGAATGTCTTTTTTTCTCTTTCTTAATATCTTTATATTATTATAAAAGGTAACTACATATAAGTCTGTAGGCAAAATTATAGCTTTATTGAAACTACTACGAAAATGGGAGAAATAATTGTGAACGTCATAATTTATAACTCTTCCACACCACTAGGATGTTCTCATTCATGTATAAAAGCTAAATAAATAACTTGGGTGCCAAAGTTTAAAATATTTGTATTAATGTTTTCTCGAAAGTATAAACTTTATACACATAAGAATAAACAAAATAATCCGTAATGATAAGAAAACCCACTTGCAGAGAAAAATATATATGTAAAACGGCTGGTATAGCTAGAAAGCACTATGTAGAGGAGCAAACAACGTTTCGACCTTCTCTGGTCACCGTCAGGTTCAGATGACCGAAGAAGGTCGAAACGTTGTTCCCTCCCCTACATACAGCTTTCTCTATCCATACCATCCATTTTTACATATATAGTAAACAAAATAAAAATTCATTTGCAAATTTTATTTTTGTGTTTATGAATGAACAGTAAATTACATATATACTGTACATAATATCATATAAACATCATTTCAAAAATACGTCATTATATGTGTATTACAAACTAAACTGTAACTTAATTTATAAGCTTTTATACCTAATCCTGACGGTCTATTTTAATGCTATATATTATTGATCGACATATTATCCAGAGCATTAAATAAAAGAGTGGGAGGAGTATGAAAATGTTAATGGAAATTAGAACTAAGGTCTATAGTTTATTCTCCAACAATAAATTGTCTAGACATAAATGCAATGTGACAGACACAAATATTAGTTTTATTTCTACAATTAGCAATAAAAGTGTTAATAAAGTAGCACTAATTATAAACTTAGTGGAAGAAGAGTATAAAACAAAGTCGTTTTAAGTAATGTAACAATCAAGCCACGAAGCTCCTTAAACAAAATAGTTCAGCTTTGCGCGAAATTCAAAACAAATAAACAAACCAAACTAGCTCTATACAGTAAGTTGAAATATCATGAAGAAAAATCCAAATAATATTTCATTAAAATGTTCCATCAGTGAAAACCAATAACAAAATTATACAATTTTATGTGATATCATGTAATAATATGCAACCTACTTGATATTACAAACTTCATGTACTTTTAATTCCAGATTTTTGATAGTTAGCAGTTTTTTACACTTACCGCTGTTCCATGAAAAAGGGCCTGGCATGGCCTAGCGCGTTAAGGCGTGCGCTTCGTAATCTGAGGGACGCGGGTTCGCGCCGAGCCGCGCCAAACATGCTCGCCCTCCCAGCCGTGAGGGCGTTATAATGTGATGGTCAATCCCACTTTCGTTGGTAAAAGAGTAGCCCAAGAGTTGACGGTGGGTGGTGATGACTAGCTGCCTTTCCTCTAGTCTTACACTGCTAAATTAGGGACGGCTAGCACAGATAGCCCTCGAGTAGCTTTGTGCGAAATTCCAAAACAAAACAAACGTTCCATGAAAAAAAAATTGTTCGAAATAAGTCATTATTTTTCAAAGCCTTGTAGTTTCGTTTCAAAGTTATGTTCAACATTTTTCAACTGTGTACTACGAAATAAATACTGTGTACTGTTAAATAAATTTCTATGCGTATGTAGAGAATTAAATAAGTTACATCATAGTGATTGTGAAAGCGTAAATTATCAAGAAACACGATAATCTCAGCTCCGAAAAAGTTGTCACATTACGAAACACCAAATTACGTCACCAGCGGTTTTATACATTCCGTTCCACCAAGACTTTATTTCAGCTGTTTTTATTACGTGACTTTTTGGTTTGTATGTACAAACCCGATTTAATAAAACGTACTCAACCAACTGTACTCTTTAGTTTTTATTTGAAGTTGACTTACACTGTCTAAGGATTTAATAATAAAATCGGGAATCAGTTGTTCAGATACTATTTCTTAATGACAAGAAACTCACTTGAAATAAAAATGTATCTCAAAAAGGCTGGTATGAGTATTAACATTTTTATTCATAAGCAGAAAACAACGTTTTGACCTACCTAGATCACCTCTTTGTTCAGATGTTAGTCACTGTTTGGGTCATCATAATACCCGGCAAATGATAAATAAATATTAAAATTTGCTTTCAACAACACTTTAATAAAATTTAGAGCAATACAAAGTTTGTGTTCGCTAGCTCATCATTTGCAGAGAAATCTTCACTTGAAAATGAATTCACTCTCCCGTTATCGTGACGATTACTATAAATATAATCAAAATATATCACAAAATATAATCAAAATCTCTCTACCAACTTAGATTTTGAGTTATTGTAATATTTCAATATTGCATCAGCTCCACCTGAAACATCGTGCAATCAACTCAGTAAAATAAATTCAGGCTGTAAAAATAAGTATACTCCACAGTTTCGTAGGAGAAAGATGTACGTTTTTGGTAATTTCAAACACTGACTGAGTTGTATTAATGTAAAATCCCAAATATATAATTCATATATGCTACTTGTTCTCGATATGATTCTACCACTTTTGCTTTATTCCCATGCTCACCTGCTCCTCTCTGGATCACAAAACCCTCATGTGCTCACCTTGCTAGAACATTTGAGAATTCTCTTAACTAAGCATAAAAGGGTGGAGTTAGACATTTCTCAGTTGCCTTCATTCACTCATTTGGTTACTTAAACTGGATCCACACACATTTAAATCAAAGAAGTCTGATATTTTTACACACATCATACCAGCGATATAATCAAATTCTGCAAAACATTGTGTTTTTAATCTTTTAAACTCTAGTTCTATAACCATAAATTATTTTATGTTTTTTTAATAGAAGATAATTTGAGATGTCCGTAAGTACAAAAATCACTCACATACTTTCTGTTTCATTGATAAAAATAAGAGTTTCATGAAGTGAATACGTTACACACAAGGTAGAGGTAGTTTAGTATCAACAAACTGGGTATAAAGTTAATGACAAAGAAAACATTGGACACCAACTATGTTGTACAGTTTACACGTCTGGCTTGGCAAGTGGCTGAATAAGAGGAGAGCAAGAATGACATTTCCACTTCCCATGACATGGCGCGATCCCAAAGATAATCTGACCCACTGTTAGTTTTGCAAGACTAATGTTTCTGGATATGTAAGACATATTAAACGATGCTATAAATATCCACATACCGGATACACAACATAATCAGTAACCAAGCGGATTTGGAAGTAGAAGAAAATATGGAAAAACAAAGAATCATCTCCAACTTCATCTGGTATTTCTATGCAGCATGGGAATTTCTTGGTTCTCGTTAAAAGCACTGGAATGAGTTAGTTCCAGGAACAAGACTTTCAACCTACCTAAGTTACCAGTAAAGTATTTCTTGTTTCTCACTACAACATACAAGATAATTTGTATTTTTGTACAAATTGTGTTACATTAATATTTGAAGTTGGTACTAAACTCCATCCTCAAGAATGGAGACCTTTTATTAACTCATCTAAAGTTACGCTGAAAGTTGTACTTTTGCACTAAGCCATCGATCCCTGTTGCTCATTCTATGAACATGAAAAAATTATCAATGCATGCATATTATACAATTTTAAATGCAATTTTCAATGAATAAATAAAGTTTATAAAGAAAAAGTTATTTTCACGATATATAAGAATATTTTGAATACCTTATGACTCTAAAACAAGGGATGATCAGTAATTTTCAACATAAGTTTTTGAATCAGTATCGTCAAATTATTTAAAAGCAGTTGCATTAGGCAAAATGTTTTGCCTAGTTAATGTTTCGAGTGCATCTATGGTAGGTATGATGAAATGCAAACGTTATGGATACAATCACGATTATATTCCTGTTCATGTTATAGAAATTGGCCAAAAGTGTTAGAATACATTAAAAGGAGAACACTAAAATAACGAAGCAGAAAGCATAGTACGAATAAGCTACTTTGATCTTCTCATTGTAACCACTTTCCCTCTATAGACAAAGCAGATGGGCCGATGTGGCTTTCCTATAAGAAAATACTCATACACTCTTGTAACCACATTCATTGTCATTCAGTGTTTTGCAGATATAATCATAGTTGATCAGACTTCAACCAGCAAAAGTGATAAAATATGGTTGAAGAACACTTATTGTTGTTTCTACAAAGTGCAAAGATTTCTTAATTTCATGAACAAGTCGAAAACCATTCTCCGCGTGCTTTTTTTGTGTGGTATTTATAGCAACGATAATAAAGGTACCTAACGTCATCCTTAGCTTTTTAGTTTTCAAATACTGACCAGAGGCAAGGAAGTCAGTTAATAGTACTTTACCATCCACCATTCATGCCAGATAATTGATTGTTACTCTTATTACGCACCTACAGCCTAAAGTTAGGTAACGTATTTTGTATTATTTCACAGGATGGAGGTTGTATCGTTGCCTTCAAAATTCATATCTCTAGCACAGAGAAAACTCCCAACTCTCTTGCAGTAGAAATAGAACATATTTGATCCAAAATAGTCTAGCTTTTTCTGAATTTTCTTGTGCTTTGCGAAACAAGACAGCGAACCTAATATTATACAAAGTTTTATGTGGAAAGTTAGTTTAGCGGATTTTCTTTTCTCCAAAGTTGTCGCCAAAATATGACAATTTTGTACTATAGATTCTCATTTTAGAGGTAATAAATATTTGCTGTACTTTGACTAATTTTCAAAAAGTTGATACTGGCGACAGTTTCGAAGTAATTACGAATATAACAAATTAATACTGGTCTCTGTAAAATATTATTATGTTCTTTACTTTCGTAAATATTTCTGTAATTTAAACGTAAGGAAGATTAAATGCATAAGTAACATGTGATTACTACAAGTATCAATAGACAAGTATAATAATCATCAACAAACGTTGTCTGCTACAACTTCTTTGCAAGATGATCACAAGGCGAAAACATCCTGTTTCCTATGATGAAACGATTTAATTATGAACTTGTTTATATTATTTAATTACTAAGATCCAGATCATTGTATTAAGTATTTCGCATCAGCCACCTAGTTTTCCTAACAACTTATTATTTAATCTGACTAAAATACTTTAGCTACACAGCACAATGAAATGGTAGCATCCACATTCACACACACAGTGATTATGTTCTTGGTAGTTTCGCAGTTTAAAGCTTGAAAGGTAAGCTTAGTGAGTTATTGAATTTTTTCTTACACGAATCTTCCATTCGCCACTTCAATGGGTTTTAGTTTAAGAAATCTTTACTACAAAAACTTATTTTGTATTAAAATATTACTTATTCAATAAAAAATAAACTAATAAAATATATATTTTTAAAGTTAGCCTGTAACAGTTGTGAACTGTAGTCACATTAGATAAAAACATCACAGTGATTGTCTTCCCATTTCCCTGCTGTAATTTACAGTATTATACCTAAGTCAACACATAATCTTAATAGTGCTTGTTATTACATGAGATCATACCTAAATTTGATCACTTAATGCACTCAGGTTTAAATCTTTAAAAGTGCTCATATCTTGTTGCTTTATGTTAATGGTGGAGAATATTAAATGAAAAAATTCCCCATTATGAATAAATGTAAATATGATGTTGAAAGAAAGCACCAACAGCATCTATCACTGAAAGCGTTTTTTTTTTGTTTTTTTAAAGAAAATTCGAGAAAGATAATTGGAGCATACACGTTATTTAAGAGACAATGTCAATTTTCACCTACTCCTATCTGTCACAACATGTATTTGAAAGAAACTACACAATTATGTTGTTGTTTTGTTTGTAGTGCAAACTCTGTGTTTTTTAACATTTCTTTTGAGCTACAACTTTGTGTCTCACACTTTAATAAGCTATGATTTTATAGAAAACCTAAATATATTTAAAACAGTATATATCTTCATGAAAACAGTTTAGTTACTCACTTGCTTACAGACGGAAAAGAGAAATCGTTTAAGATTATGCAAAATAATAATCAGTGTCATTAGTGTAGGGAAAACTATATGTGTGTGTGTTTTATATATAATAGCAATTTGATAATCAGGTCACAAACACACACACATGAAAAGGAGAAAACAAGACACAAACTTACTCTTGACTTCTCAGGAACCTTCTACTCAAACATTATAAAAGGATTAGTAATGGTCCTTATTATATGTATATTTTGTTAACACCTTCTCAGCCCTTTTGGAAGTGCCTATCATATTTTAACATTGAATGGAAAAGATACAATTTTAGATTAGCATTGCCTTTAAGATGCAACTTAAAACTCGAACTGTTTAACTGAGCATGCAGTTATTATCGAGTAACAGGAGCAGAAAAATATGACGGAGAATTTGATGTCATGTTCTGTATTCTCATTATTATTTTATTATTTTTGAGTTTCGTGCAAAGCTACACAAGGGCTACCTGCACTAGACGTCACTAATGTAGCAGTGTAAGACTAGAGGGAAGGCAACTAGTTATCACCACCCACCGCTAACTCTTGGACTACTCTTTTACCAACGAATAGTGGGATTAACCGTCACATTTTAACGCCCTCAGATTACGAGTCATGCGACACAAACACGTGCAAATTCAATCACAAATTCAATCCCGGAAGTAGTAACCACATGTATGCTTCATTCAATTAAGCATCTGATCCACTTGGGCTCACTTGATCGTTACAGATGAGAGAAGAAGAACTGAGCTTAGAGGAGTAAAGTGTACAGCATGGTATTTAATTCAATATTGTGAATAGAACAACGTGATCAGTACGTCTATAGTAAGATCCACGTAGTGTAATTAAATCTCAGATTTCTGAGTTATTAGCTATTCTTAAGATGAAATTCATTAAACCTTATATGTACATCTTTACTTACCTTTGTAGTTGTGTTGTACCAACTTTCTCAATAACATTCACACGTAAGTGTAAGAAATTTTCTTCCATGTTCTTGTTCCAAGTAATAATAATACATTGGTACGTGTATTTATTGTTTTGTTTAATATATGAAGGAGCGGAAGTATAAACACACATATATAATTACAGCCTGCATGCATGTGTACAATTAAATTAAACATATTTCACTTAGAAAGATTTCTTACATCCAGATTGTAGCCCCAATTCAAATGTAACTTTAAAATATTTATCTTGAGAAGTAACTATCGTTAATGCAGTGCCACGGGTTTTCTCTTGATGTTTTCCCAGTTATCGTTCAGACGAAAATTATTCGAGAAAAGAAAACACTTTTCATTTATTTTATCGGTTGATAAGACTAAACGGATCTACACATTCGAAACTCATACAGGGTACAATCAATATTTGAAGAGAACTGCAGCAAAATTATTAAAAAAAAAAACGTTTACAGAATATATTTCAAGCCAACCCATATTTGTTGAAGAAACTTCTAAGGTTTTGCATGAAGACCACATATATATATGTACATATGTGTATAATATACGCTTAACCAGAACATGTTTTATTTGCACACTGATAGAACAAACATTACGTTTAGGTTAAGGACCATAGATAAGCTTGCCAACAACGCAAACACTGCGTGCTTGACTTGACAAAGCAGGTTACACCCTTCTTATATTTGTCGTGTTCGGCAAAGAAACACGAACCAGTTCTCTCACGAAATGTAATGCAAAACAGAGCTCAAACGAAATGTTAGTTAGGTATTTAGATTTGAATTTAGGCTACCTTGATACTAATTCTTCTAATCTGCAAAAGTTTAACGAGATTTATCCACACAAAATAGCTCAGAAATAACTTTTTGAGCTAGGACTATGAGCAGTTTAAGAGCTTAGAACTAAAGCTGCGTAATGAATGATTAGAGCATTTCTGAAAGAAGTTCGATAACTCTTAACAATGGGGACAGTGAAAATATTTTCATATATGAAAGAAAGTTATAGTTTTAAACAAGTCCTGTTTAAAAACCATAATAAATATGCACAGTCATCTTCTATTAAATTTCAGCTTTGTACAATACACTTACCAACGGAAATAGGAATTACAAATATGTATATATATATATATGTGTGTGTGTGTGTGTGTTTGTGTGTGTATGTATCAAAATTCTTAGGAATTCTTGCACCAGGCTCATTAATTTGTCCATATTCAACTGAAGGCACTTCTTTGTTTTAATTAAGTATTAAAATTCTAAATCAAACAAGTATAAAACCTAGGCAATAATTAGAATTAAGCATCTGAACTTACTGTTTATAGCAAGAGTTTATTTTTTAAAGCAACATAGTTAATACATTATTTTAATATTTGCATATTTGTTTTCTTCGTGAATACAAAAGCATATGCCTTATACTTTTATGCCAACAATTAAAATCTTTAATGAATAGGATGTACAGCAGCATCTGTGTGGCGATTCTTATGGTCATTAGGGCGACATACGGATTAGCGGAAGACAATTCATGATGCAGCATATCTTAACAACTACTCTGAAACACAACCTTTGTTTGTTGTATGCAATTCCATTCTCAACGATACAGTCTTGAACAAAATTATTACATATTGTTCTATAATGATCTCACTGACTACGTTGAGTATATACCTAATTAATGAGAGAAGACATACTAACCTACACGTATAAAATATGGTTCTCATATGATATGCTCAACCTTTCTATAGTTGCTTTTATGAACGACGTTTCTCCTTTTCACCTATAATCACCCAGTAGAATATCCTTGACATAGAGTGTTTTTATTAAGAAAACAATACTGCTTTTTAACAGATTCAGTATCTGAAGTTATACTCTCTTTGATGCTGTGAAAAAAATTAAATTCTATGTCTAATATTTAATTGCACTACATGAGAATGATGTTCCTGGTCCCTTGCTGTCTTTGAATGTATTTCCTTCTTTATATATAGTGTTAATTTTATGGTCATGACTACTGCTATTGTTTCAAACTGCAATTACAATTACAAGTTTCTGTAGAGCAGGGCAAAGACAATTTTAGACCATACTTCTTCATACTTTAAACGGTGTATTCACTTTAA
>NW_027467782.1:5707699-5793317 GCF_004210375.1 Tachypleus tridentatus | reverse complement strand
TTGTTGTTAGTGATATTCTTGTCGTCAGTTGAGTATTGTTGTTTTGTTAGTGATATTCTTGTCGTCAGTTGAGTATTGTTGTTAGTTAGTGATATTCTGTCTGTCGTCAGTTGAGTATTGTTGTTTGTTAGTGATATTCTTCTTGTCGTCAGTTGAGTATTTATTTGTTAGTTAGTGATATTCTTGTCGTCAGTTGAGTATTATTGTTAGTTAGTTGGTATATTCTTGTCGTCAGTTGAGTATTGTTTTTTGTTAGTGATATTCTTGTCGTCAGTTGAGTATTGTTTGTTATAGTTAGTGATATTCTTGTCGTCAGTTGGTATTGTTGTTTGTTAGTGATATTCTTGTCGTCAGTTGAGTATTGTTGTTAGTTAGTGATATTCTTGTCGTCAGTTGAGTATTGTTGTTAGATAATTAGTGATATTCTTGTTGTCAGTTAATGTATTGTTGTTTAGTTGAGTGATATTCTTGTCGTCAGTTGAGTATTGTTGTTTAGTTAGTGATATTCTTGTCGTCAGTTGAGTATTGTTGTTGTTATTTATATTCTTGTCGTCAGTTGAGTATTGTTTTAGTTAGTGATATTCTTGTCGTCAGTTGAGTATTGTTGTTAGTTAGTGATATTCTTGTCGTCAGTTGAGTATTGTTGTTAGTTAGTGATATTCTTGTCGTCAGTTGAGTATTGTTGTTGATTAGTTGATATTCTTGTTGTCAGTTGAGTTATTATTTGTTAGTTAGTGATATTCTTGTTGTCAGTTGAGTATTGTTGTTTGTTAGTGATATTCTTGTCGTCAGTTGAGTATTGTTGTTAGTTAGTGATATTCTTGTCTTCAGTTGAATATTGTTTTTAGTTAGTGATATTCTTGTCGTCAGTTGAGTATTGTTGTTTTGTTAGTGATATTCTTGTCGTCAGTTGAGTATTGTTGTTTTGTTAGTGATATTCTTGTCGTCAGTTGAGTATTGTTGTTTGTTAGTGATATTCTTGTCGTCAGTTGAGTATTATTTGTTTGTTAGTGATATTCTTGTCGTCAGTTGAGTATTGTTGTGTTTTGTTAGTGATATTCTTGTCGTCAGTTGAGTATTGTTGTTTGTTAGTGATATTCTTGTCGTCAGTTGAGTATTGTTGTTAGTTAGTGATATTCTTGTCGTCAGTTGAGTATTGTTGTTTGTTAGTGATATTCTTGTCGTCAGTTGAGTATTGTTGTTAGTTAGTGATATTCTTGTCGTCAGTTGAGTATTGTTGTTGTTTTGTGAGTGATATTCTTGTCGTCAGTTGAGTATTGTTGTTTTGTTAGTGATATTCTTGTCGTCAGTTGAGTATTGTTGTTAGTTAGTGATATTCTTGTCGTCAGTTGAGTATTGTTGTTAGTTAGTGATATTCTTGTTGTCAGTTGAATATTGTTGTTAGTTAGTGATATTCTTGTCGTCAGTTGAGTATTGTTGTTTGTTAGTGATATTCTTGTTGTCGTCAGTTGAGTATTGTTGTTTGTTAGTGATATTCTTGTCGTCAGTTGAGTATTGTTGTTTGTTAGTGATATTCTTGTCGTCAGTTGAGTATTGTTGTTTGTTGTTAGTGATATTCTTGTCGTCAGTTGAGTATTGTTGTTTAGTTAGTGATATTCTTGTCGTCAGTTGAGTATTGTTGTTTGTTAGTGATATTCTTGTCGTCAGTTGAGTATTGTTGTTAGTTAGTGATATTCTTGTCGTCAGTTGAGTATTGTTGTTTTGTTAGTGATATTCTTGTCGTCAGTTGAGTATTGTTGTTAGTTAGTGATATTCTTGTCGTCAGTTGAGTATTGTTTTGTTGGATTGAGTTAGTGATATTCTTGTCGTCAGTTGAGTATTGTTGTTTGTTAGTGATATTCTTGTTGTCAGTTGAGTATTGTTGTTTTAGTTAGTGATATTCTTGTCGTCAGTTGAGTATTGTTGTTAGTTAGTGATATTCTTTCTTCGTCAGTTGAATTATTAGTTGTTTGTTAGTGATATTCTTGTCGTCAGTTGAGTATTGTTAGTTAATGTTAGTGATATTCTTGTCGTCAGTTGAGTATTGTTGTTTGTTAGTGATATTCTTGTCGTCAGTTGAGTATTGTTGTTTTGGTTAGTGATATTCTTGTCGTCAGTTGAGTATTGTTGTTAGTTAGTGATATTCTTGTCGTCAGTTGAGTATTGTTGTTTTAAAGTTAGTGATATTCTTGTCGTCAGTTGAGTATTGTTGTTTTTGTTAGTGATATTCTTGTCGTCAGTTGAGTATTGTTGTTAGTTAGTGATATTCTTGTCGTCAGCTGAGTATTGTTTTTGAGTTAGTGATATTCTTGTCGTCAGTTGAGTATTGTTGTTTGTTAGTGATATTCTTGTCGTCAGTTGAGTATTGACCTTGTTGTGAATTAGTTGATATTCTTGTCGTACAGTTGAGTATTGTTGTGTTTGTTAGTGATATTCTTGTCGTCAGTTGAGTATTGTTGTTTGTTAGTGATATTCTTGTCGTCAGTTGAGTATTGTTGTTAGTTAGTGATATTCTTGTCGTCAGTTGAGTATTGTTGTTTGTTAGTGATATTCTTGTCGTCAGTTGAGTATTGTTGTTTGATTTCGTCCAGTGATATTCTTGTCGTCAGTTGAGATTGTTGTTTGTTAGTTAGTGATATTCTTGTCGTCAGTTGAGTATTGTTGTTAGTTAGTGATATTCTTGTCGTCAGTTGAGTATTGTTGTTTCAGTTAGTGATATTCCTTGTCGTCAGTTGAGTATTGTTGTTAGTTAGTGATATTCTTGTCGTCAGTTGAGTATTGTTTGTTGGTTGGTATTATTCAGTTCAGTGATATTCTTGTCGTCAGTTGAGTATTGTTTTGTTAGTAATTGATATTCTTGTTCGTCAGTTGAGTATTGTTTGTTAGTTAGTGATATTCTTGTCGTCAGTTGAGTATTGTTTGTTACAAGATTGGTTAGTGATATTCTTGTCGTCAGTTGAGTATTGTTGTTGAAATGGTTAGTGATATTCTTGTCGTCAGTTGAGTTATTGTTTTGTTTGTTAGTGATATTCTTGTTGTCAGTTGAGTATTGTTAATCAATTAGTTGTTAGTGATATTCTTGTCGTCAGTTGAGTATTGTTGTTAGTTAGTGATATTCTTGTTGTCAGTTGAGTTATTGTTGTTTGTTGGTAGTGATATTCTTGTCGTCAGTTGAGTATTGTTGTTTTATTTGTTAGTGATATTCTTGTCGTCAGTTGAGTATTGTTGTTTGTTAGTGATATTCTTGTCGTCAGTTGAGTATTGTTTGTTAGTTAGTGATATTCTTGTCGTCAGTTGAGTATTGTTGTTAGTTAGTGATATTCTTGTCGTCAGTTTAGTAGTATTGTTGTTAGTTAGTGATATTCTTGTCGTCAGTTGAGTATTGTTGTTAGTTAGTGATATTCTTTGTCGTCAGTTGAGTAGTATTGTTAGTTAGTGATATTCTTGTCGTCAGTTGAGTATTGTTGTTGTTAGTGATATTCTTGTCGTCAGTTGAGTATTGTTGTTAGTTAGTGATATTCTTGTCGTCAGTTGAGTATTGTTGTTAGTTAGTGATATTCTTGTCGTCAGTTGAGTATTGTTGTTTGTTAGTGATATTCTTGTTGTCAGTTGAGTATTGTTGTTTTGTTAGTGATATTCTTGTCGTCAGTTGAGTATTGTTGTTTGTTAGTGATATTCTTGTCGTCAGTTGAGTATTGTTTGTTAGTTAGTGATATTCTTGTCGTCAGTTGAGTATTGCTGTTTTGTTAGTGATATTCTTGTCGTCAGTTGAGTATTGTTGTTTGTTAGTGATATTCTTGTCGTCAGTTGAGTATTGTTGTTAGTTAGTGATATTCTTGTCGTCAGTTGAGTATTATTTGTTTGTTAGTGATATTCTTGTCGTCAGTTGAGTATTGTTGTTAGTTAGTGATATTCTTGTCGTCAGTTGAGTATTGTTGTTTTGTTAGTGATATTCTTGTCGTCAGTTAGTGTATTGTTGTTAGTTAGTGATATTCTTGTCTGTCAGTTGAGAGTATTGTTGTTAGTTAGTGATATTCTTGTCGTCAGTTGAGTATTGTTGTTAGTTAGTGATATTCTTGTCGTCAGTTGAGTATTGTTGTTGTTAGTGATATTCTTGTCGTCAGTTGAGTATTGTTGTTTGTTAGTGATATTCTTGTCGTCAGTTGAGTATTGTTGTTTTGTTAGTGATATTCTTGTCGTCAGTTGAGTATTGTTGTTTGTTAGTGATATTCTTGTCGTCAGTTGAGTATTGTTGTTAGTTAGTGATATTCTTGTCGTCAGTTGAGTATTGTTGTTGGTTAGTGATATTCTTGTCGTCAGTTGAGTATATGTTGTTAGTTAGTGATATTCTTGTCGTCAGTTGAGTATTGTTGTTAGTTAGTGATATTCTTGTGTCGTCAGTTGAGTATTGTTGTTTGTTGGTGATATTCTTGTCGTCAGTTGAGTGTATTGTTGTTAGTTAGTGATATTCTTGTCGTCAGTTGAGTATTGTTGTTAGTTAGTGATATTCTTGTCGTCAGTTGAGTATTGTTGTTAGTTAGTGATATTCTTGTCGTCAGTTGAGTATTGTTGTTAGTTAGTGATATTCTTGTCGTCAGTTGAGTATTGTTGTTTAGTTAGTGATATTCTTGTTGTCAGTTGAGTATTGTTGTTAGTTAGTGATATTCTTGTCGTCAGTTGAGTATTGTTGTTAGTTAGTGATATTCTTGTCGTCAGTTGAGTATTGTTGTTAGTTAGTGATATTCTTGTCGTCAGTTGAGTATTGTTGTTAGTTAGTGATATTCTTGTCGTCAGTTGAGTATTGTTGTTTGTTAGTGATATTCTTGTCGTCAGTTGAGTATTGTTGTTTGTTAGTGATATTCTTGTCGTCAGTTGAGTATTGTTGTTGTTTTTGTTAGTGATATTCTTGTCGTCAGTTGAGTATTGTTTTTAGTTAGTGATATTCTTGTCGTCAGTTCAGTATTGTTGTTTGTTAGTGATATTCTTGTCGTCAGTTGAGTATTGTTGTTTGTTAGTGATATTCTTGTCGTCAGTTGAGTATTGTTGTTAGTTAGTGATATTCTTGTCGTCAGTTGAGTATTGTTTTTTTAGTTAGTGATATTCTTGTCGTCAGTTGAGTATTGTTTGTTTTGTTAGTGATATTCTTGTCGTCAGTTGAGTATTGTTGTTAGTTAGTGATATTCTTGTCGTCAGTTGAGTATTGTTGTTAGTTTTAGTGATATTCTTGTCGTCAGTTGAGTATTGTTGTTAGTTAGTGATATTCTTGTCGTCAGTTGAGTATTGTTGTTAGTTAGTGATATTCTTGTCGTCAGTTGAGTATTGTTGTTAATTAGTGATATTCTTGTCGTCAGTTGAGTATTGTTTGTTTGTTAGTGATATTCTTGTCGTCAGTTGAGTATTGTTGTTAGTTAGTGATATTCTTGTCGTCAGTTGAGTATTGTTGTTAGTTAGTGATATTCTTGTCAGTCAGTTGAGTATTGTTGTTTGTTAGTGATATTCTTGTCGTCAGTTGAGTATTGTTGTTAGTTAGTGATATTCTTGTCGTCAGTTGAGTATTGTTGTTGTTGTTAGTGATATTCTTGTCGTCAGTTGAGTATTGTTGTTAGTTAGTGATATTCTTGTCGTCAGTTGAGTATTGTTGTTAGTTAGTGATATTCTTGTCGTCAGTTGAGTATTGTTTAGTTTCATGTTAGTGATATTCTTGTCGTCAGTTGAGTATTGTTGTTAGTTAGTGATATTCTTGTCGTCAGTTGAGTATTGTTGTTAGTTAGTGATATTCTTGTCGTCAGTTGAGTATTGTTTTGTTAGTGATATTCTTGTCGTCAGTTGAGTATTGTTGTTAGTTAGTGATATTCTTGTCGTCAGTTGAGTATTGTTGTTAGTTAGTGATATTCTTGTCGTCAGTTGAGTATTGTTGTTAGTTAGTGATATTCTTGTCGTCAGTTGAGTATTGTTGTTTGTTAGTGATATTCTTGTCGTCAGTTGAGTATTGTTGTTTTGTTAGTGATATTCTTGTCGTCAGTTGAGTATTGTTGTTAGTTAGTGATATTCTTGTCGTCAGTTGAGTATTGTTGTTTGTTAGTGATATTCTTGTCGTCAGTTGAGTATTGTTGTTTAGTTAGTGATATTCTTGTCGTCAGTTGAGTATTGTTGTTAGTTAGTGATATTCTTGTCGTCAGTTGAGTATTGTTGTTAGTTAGTGATATTCTTGTCGTCAGTTGAGTATTGTTGTTTGTTAGTGATATTCTTGTCGTCAGTTGAGTATTGTTGTTTGTTAGTGATATTCTTGTCGTCAGTTGAGTATTGTTGTTTGTTAGTGATATTCTTGTCGTCAGTTGAGTATTGTTGTTAGTTAGTGATATTCTTGTCGTCAGTTGAGTATTGTTGTTTTGTTAGTGATATTCTTGTCGTCAGTTGAGTATTGTTGTTAGTTAGTGATATTCTTGTCGTCAGTTGAGTATTGTTGTTAGTTAGTGATATTCTTGTCGTCAGTTGAGTATTGTTGTTAGTTAGTGATATTCTTTGTCGTCAGTTGAGTATTGTTGTTTGTTAGTGATATTCTTGTCGTCAGTTGAGTATTGTTGTTAGTTAGTGATATTCTTGTCGTCAGTTGAGTATTGTTGTTATTAGTGATATTCTTGTCGTCAGTTGAGTATTGTTGTTAGTTAGTGATATTCTTGTCGTCAGTTGAGTATTGTTTTGTTTGTTAGTGATATTCTTGTCGTCAGTTGAGTATTGTTGTTAGTTAGTGATATTCTTGTCGTCAGTTGAGTATTGTTGTTAGTTAGTGATATTCTTGTCGTCAGTTGAGTATTGTTGTTAGTTAGTGATATTCTTGTCGTCAGTTGAGTATTGTTGTTAGTTAGTGATATTCTTGTCGTCAGTTGAGTATTGTTGTTTGTTAGTGATATTCTTGTCGTCAGTTGAGTATTGTTGTTAGTTAGTGATATTCTTGTCGTCAGTTGAGTATTGTTGTTGTTAGTGATATTCTTGTCGTCAGTTGAGTATTGTGTTTTGTTAGTGATATTCTTGTCGTCAGTTGAGTATTGTTGTTTGTTAGTGATATTCTTGTCGTCAGTTGAGTATTGTTGTTTGTTAGTGATATTCTTGTCGTCAGTTGAGTATTGTTGTTAGTTAGTGATATTCTTGTCGTCAGTTGAGTATTGTTGTTTGTTAGTGATATTCTTGTCGTCAGTTGAGTATTGTTGTTAGTTAGTGATATTCTTGTCGTCAGTTGAGTATTGTTGTTAGTTAGTGATATTCTTGTCGTCAGTTGAGTATTGTTGTTAGTTAGTGATATTCTTGTCGTCAGTTGAGTATTGTTGTTTGTTAGTGATATTCTTGTCGTCAGTTGAGTATTGTTGTTAGTTAGTGATATTCTTGTCGTCAGTTGAGTATTGTTGTTTGTTAGTGATATTCTTGTCGTCAGTTGAGTATTGTTGTTAGTTAGTGATATTCTTGTCGTCAGTTGAGTATTGTTGTTAGTTAGTGATATTCTTGTCGTCAGTTGAGTATTGTTGTTAGTTAGTGATATTCTTGTCGTCAGTTGAGTATTGTTGTTAGTTAGTGATATTCTTGTCGTCAGTTGAGTATTGTTGTTAGTTAGTGATATTCTTGTCGTCAGTTGAGTATTGTTGTTAGTTAGTGATATTCTTGTCGTCAGTTGAGTATTGTTGTTAGTTAGTGATATTCTTGTCGTCAGTTGAGTATTGTTGTTAGTTAGTGATATTCTTGTCGTCAGTTGAGTATTTTTGTTAGTTAGTGATATTCTTGTCGTCAGTTGAGTATTGTTGTTGTTAGTGATATTCTTGTCGTCAGTTGAGTATTGTTGTTAGTTAGTGATATTCTTGTCGTCAGTTGAGTATTGTTGTTTGTTAGTGATATTCTTGTCGTCAGTTGAGTATTGTTGTTTTGTTAGTGATATTCTTGTCGTCAGTTGAGTATTGTTGTTAGTTAGTGATATTCTTGTCGTCAGTTGAGTATTGTTGTTAGTTAGTGATATTCTTGTCGTCAGTTGAGTATTGTTGTTTGTTAGTTAGTGATATTCTTGTCGTCAGTTGAGTATTGTTGTTAGTTAGTGATATTCTTGTCGTCAGTTGAGTATTGTTGTTGTGTTAGTGATATTCTTGTCGTCAGTTGAGTATTGTTGTTTGTTAGTGATATTCTTGTCGTCAGTTGAGTATTGTTGTTAGTTAGTGATATTCTTGTCGTCAGTTGAGTATTGTTGTTAGTTAGTGATATTCTTTGTCGTCAGTTGAGTATTGTTGTTAGTTAGTGATATTCTTGTCGTCAGTTGAGTATTGTTGTTTGTTAGTGATATTCTTGTCGTCAGTTGAGTATTGTTGTTAGTTAGTGATATTCTTGTCGTCAGTTGAGTATTGTTGTTAGTTAGTGATATTCTTGTCGTCAGTTGAGTATTGTTGTTAGTTAGTGATATTCTTGTCGTCAGTTGAGTATTGTTGTTAGTTAGTGATATTCTTGTCGTCAGTTGAGTATTGTTGTTAGTTAGTGATATTCTTGTCGTCAGTTGAGTATTGTTGTTAGTTAGTGATATTCTTGTCGTCAGTTGAGTATTGTTGTTTGTTAGTGATATTCTTGTCGTCAGTTGAGTATTGTTGTTAGTTAGTGATATTCTTGTCGTCAGTTGAGTATTGTTGTTAGTTAGTGATATTCTTGTCGTCAGTTGAGTATTGTTGTTTGTTAGTGATATTCTTGTCGTCAGTTGAGTATTGTTGTTAGTTAGTGATATTCTTGTCGTCAGTTGAGTATTGTTGTTAGTTAGTGATATTCTTGTCGTCAGTTGAGTATTGTTGTTAGTTAGTGATATTCTTGTCGTCAGTTGAGTATTGTTGTTAGTTAGTGATATTCTTGTCGTCAGTTGAGTATTGTTGTTAGTTAGTGATATTCTTGTCGTCAGTTGAGTATTGTTGTTAGTTAGTGATATTCTTGTCGTCAGTTGAGTATTGTTGTTTGTTAGTGATATTCTTGTCGTCAGTTGAGTATTGTTGTTAGTTAGTGATATTCTTGTCGTCAGTTGAGTATTGTTGTTTTGTTAGTGATATTCTTGTCGTCAGTTGAGTATTGTTGTTGTTAGTGATATTCTTGTCGTCAGTTGAGTATTGTTGTTAGTTAGTGATATTCTTGTCGTCAGTTGAGTATTGTTGTTAGTTAGTGATATTCTTGTCGTCAGTTGAGTATTGTTGTTAGTTAGTGATATTCTTGTCGTCAGTTGAGTATTGTTGTTAGTTAGTGATATTCTTGTCGTCAGTTGAGTATTGTTGTTTGTTAGTGATATTCTTGTCGTCAGTTGAGTATTGTTGTTTGTTAGTGATATTCTTGTCGTCAGTTGAGTATTGTTGTTTGTTAGTGATATTCTTGTCGTCAGTTGAGTATTGTTGTTAGTTAGTGATATTCTTGTCGTCAGTTGAGTATTGTTGTTAGTTAGTGATATTCTTGTCGTCAGTTGAGTATTGTTGTTAGTTAGTGATATTCTTGTCGTCAGTTGAGTATTGTTGTTTGTTAGTGATATTCTTGTCGTCAGTTGAGTATTGTTGTTGTTAGTGATATTCTTGTCGTCAGTTGAGTATTGTTGTTAGTTAGTGATATTCTTGTCGTCAGTTGAGTATTGTTGTTTGTTAGTGATATTCTTGTCGTCAGTTGAGTATTGTTGTTAGTTAGTGATATTCTTGTCGTCAGTTGAGTATTGTTGTTAGTTAGTGATATTCTTGTCGTCAGTTGAGTATTGTTGTTAGTTAGTGATATTCTTGTCGTCAGTTGAGTATTGTTGTTAGTTAGTGATATTCTTGTCGTCAGTTGAGTATTGTTGTTAGTTAGTGATATTCTTGTCGTCAGTTGAGTATTGTTGTTTTGTTAGTGATATTCTTGTCGTCAGTTGAGTATTGTTGTTAGTTAGTGATATTCTTGTCGTCAGTTGAGTATTGTTGTTAGTTAGTGATATTCTTGTCGTCAGTTGAGTATTGTTGTTTGTTAGTGATATTCTTGTCGTCAGTTGAGTATTGTTGTTAGTTAGTGATATTCTTGTCGTCAGTTGAGTATTGTTGTTAGTTAGTGATATTCTTGTCGTCAGTTGAGTATTGTTGTTAGTTAGTGATATTCTTGTCGTCAGTTGAGTATTGTTGTTAGTTAGTGATATTCTTGTCGTCAGTTGAGTATTGTTGTTAGTTAGTGATATTCTTGTCGTCAGTTGAGTATTGTTGTTAGTTAGTGATATTCTTGTCGTCAGTTGAGTATTGTTGTTTGTTAGTGATATTCTTGTCGTCAGTTGAGTATTGTTGTTTGTTAGTGATATTCTTGTCGTCAGTTGAGTATTGTTGTTAGTTAGTGATATTCTTGTCGTCAGTTGAGTATTGTTGTTAGTTAGTGATATTCTTGTCGTCAGTTGAGTATTGTTGTTAGTTAGTGATATTCTTGTCGTCAGTTGAGTTGTTGTTGTTAGTTAGTGATATTCTTGTCGTCAGTTGAGTATTGTTGTTAGTTAGTGATATTCTTGTCGTCAGTTGAGTATTGTTGTTAGTTAGTGATATTCTTGTCGTCAGTTGAGTATTGTTGTTAGTTAGTGATATTCTTGTCGTCAGTTGAGTATTGTTGTTAGTTAGTGATATTCTTGTCGTCAGTTGAGTATTGTTGTTAGTTAGTGATATTCTTGTCGTCAGTTGAGTATTGTTGTTAGTTAGTGATATTCTTGTCGTCAGTTGAGTATTGTTGTTAGTTAGTGATATTCTTGTCGTCAGTTGAGTATTGTTGTTAGTTAGTGATATTCTTGTCGTCAGTTGAGTATTGTTGTTAGTTAGTGATATTCTTGTCGTCAGTTGAGTATTGTTGTTTGTTAGTGATATTCTTGTCGTCAGTTGAGTATTGTTGTTTGAGTTAGTGATATTCTTGTCGTCAGTTGAGTATTGTTGTTGTTAGTGATATTCTTGTCGTCAGTTGAGTATTGTTGTTAGTTAGTGATATTCTTGTCGTCAGTTGAGTATTGTTGTTTGTTAGTGATATTCTTGTCGTCAGTTGAGTATTGTTGTTAGTTAGTGATATTCTTGTCGTCAGTTGAGTATTGTTGTTAGTTAGTGATATTCTTGTCGTCAGTTGAGTATTGTTGTTTGTTAGTGATATTCTTGTCGTCAGTTGAGTATTGTTGTTAGTTAGTGATATTCTTGTCGTCAGTTGAGTATTGTTGTTAGTTAGTGATATTCTTGTCGTCAGTTGAGTATTGTTGTTTGTTAGTGATATTCTTGTCGTCAGTTGAGTATTGTTGTTTGTTAGTGATATTCTTGTTGTCAGTTGAGTATTGTTGTTGAGTATTGTTGTTAGTTAGTGATATTCTTGTCGTCAGTTGAGTATTGTTGTTTGTTAGTGATATTCTTGTCGTCAGTTGAGTATTGTTGTTAGTTAGTGATATTCTTGTCGTCAGTTGAGTATTGTTGTTAGTTAGTGATATTCTTGTCGTCAGTTGAGTATTGTTGTTAGTTAGTGATATTCTTGTCGTCAGTTGAGTATTGTTGTTAGTTAGTGATATTCTTGTCGTCAGTTGAGTATTGTTGTTAGTTAGTGATATTCTTGTCGTCAGTTGAGTATTGTTGTTTCTTAGTGATATTCTTGTCGTCAGTTGAGTATTGTTGTTAGTTAGTGATATTCTTGTCGTCAGTTGAGTATTGTTGTTAGTTAGTGATATTCTTGTCGTCAGTTGAGTATTGTTGTTAGTTAGTGATATTCTTGTCGTCAGTTGAGTATTGTTGTTAGTTAGTGATATTCTTGTCGTCAGTTGAGTATTGTTGTTAGTTAGTGATATTCTTGTCGTCAGTTGAGTATTGTTGTTAGTTAGTGATATTCTTGTCGTCAGTTGAGTATTGTTGTTAGTTAGTGATATTCTTGTCGTCAGTTGAGTATTGTTGTTGTTAGTGATATTCTTGTCGTCAGTTGAGTATTGTTGTTTGTTAGTGATATTCTTGTCGTCAGTTGAGTATTGTTGTTAGTTAGTGATATTCTTGTCGTCAGTTGAGTATTGTTGTTAGTTAGTGATATTCTTGTCGTCAGTTGAGTATTGTTGTTAGTTAGTGATATTCTTGTCGTCAGTTGAGTATTGTTGTTTGTTAGTGATATTCTTGTCGTCAGTTGAGTATTGTTGTTAGTTAGTGATATTCTTGTCGTCAGTTGAGTATTGTTGTTTGTTAGTGATATTCTTGTCGTCAGTTGAGTATTGTTGTTAGTTAGTGATATTCTTGTCGTCAGTTGAGTATTGTTGTTAGTTAGTGATATTCTTGTCGTCAGTTGAGTATTGTTGTTAGTTAGTGATATTCTTGTCGTCAGTTGAGTATTGTTGTTAGTTAGTGATATTCTTGTCGTCAGTTGAGTATTGTTGTTAGTTAGTGATATTCTTGTCGTCAGTTGAGTATTGTTGTTAGTTAGTTAGTGATATTCTTGTCGTCAGTTGAGTATTGTTGTTAGTTAGTGATATTCTTGTCGTCAGTTGAGTATTGTTGTTAGTTAGTGATATTCTTGTCGTCAGTTGAGTATTGTTGTTAGTTAGTGATATTCTTGTCGTCAGTTGAGTATTGTTGTTAGTTAGTGATATTCTTGTCGTCAGTTGAGTATTGTTGTTAGTTAGTGATATTCTTGTCGTCAGTTGAGTATTGTTGTTAGTTAGTGATATTCTTGTCGTCAGTTGAGTATTGTTGTTAGTTAGTGATATTCTTGTCGTCAGTTGAGTATTGTTGTTAGTTAGTGATATTCTTGTCGTCAGTTGAGTATTGTTGTTAGTTAGTGATATTCTTGTCGTCAGTTGAGTATTGTTGAGTATTTGTTGTTAGTTAGTGATATTCTTGTCGTCAGTTGAGTATTGTTGTTTTTTGTTAGTGATATTCTTGTCGTCAGTTGAGTATTGTTGTTAGTTAGTGATATTCTTGTCGTCAGTTGAGTATTGTTGTTTTGTTAGTGATATTCTTGTCGTCAGTTGAGTATTGTTGTTTGTTAGTGATATTCTTGTCGTCAGTTGAGTATTGTTGTTTGTTAGTGATATTCTTGTCGTCAGTTGAGTATTGTTGTTTGTTAGTGATATTCTTGTCGTCAGTTGAGTATTGTTGTTTGTTAGTGATATTCTTGTCGTCAGTTGAGTATTGTTGTTAGTTAGTGATATTCTTGTCGTCAGTTGAGTATTGTTGTTAGTTAGTGATATTCTTGTCGTCAGTTGAGTATTGTTGTTAGTTAGTGATATTCTTGTCGTCAGTTGAGTATTGTTGTTAGTTAGTGATATTCTTGTCGTCAGTTGAGTATTGTTGTTTGTTAGTGATATTCTTGTCGTCAGTTGAGTATTGTTGTTAGTTAGTGATATTCTTGTCGTCAGTTGAGTATTGTTGTTAGTTAGTGATATTCTTGTCGTCAGTTGAGTATTGTTGTTTGTTAGTGATATTCTTGTCGTCAGTTGAGTATTGTTGTTAGTTAGTGATATTCTTGTCGTCAGTTGAGTATTGTTGTTAGTTAGTGATATTCTTGTCGTCAGTTGAGTATTGTTGTTAGTTAGTGATATTCTTGTCGTCAGTTGAGTATTGTTGTTAGTTAGTGATATTCTTGTCGTCAGTTGAGTATTGTTGTTAGTTAGTGATATTCTTGTCGTCAGTTGAGTATTGTTGTTAGTTAGTGATATTCTTGTCGTCAGTTGAGTATTGTTGTTAGTTAGTGATATTCTTGTCGTCAGTTGAGTATTGTTGTTAGTTAGTGATATTCTTGTCGTCAGTTGAGTATTGTTGTTAGTTAGTGATATTCTTGTCGTCAGTTGAGTATTGTTGTTAGTTAGTGATATTCTTGTCGTCAGTTGAGTATTGTTGTTAGTTAGTGATATTCTTGTCGTCAGTTGAGTATTGTTGTTAGTTAGTGATATTCTTGTCGTCAGTTGAGTATTGTTGTTAGTTAGTGATATTCTTGTCGTCAGTTGAGTATTGTTGTTAGTTAGTGATATTCTTGTCGTCAGTTGAGTATTGTTGTTAGTTAGTGATATTCTTGTCGTCAGTTGAGTATTGTTGTTTGTTAGTGATATTCTTGTCGTCAGTTGAGTATTGTTGTTAGTTAGTGATATTCTTGTCGTCAGTTGAGTATTGTTGTTAGTTAGTGATATTCTTGTCGTCAGTTGAGTATTGTTGTTAGTTAGTGATATTCTTGTCGTCAGTTGAGTATTGTTGTTAGTTAGTGATATTCTTGTCGTCAGTTGAGTATTGTTGTTAGTTAGTGATATTCTTGTCGTCAGTTGAGTATTGTTGTTAGTTAGTGATATTCTTGTCGTCAGTTGAGTATTGTTGTTAGTTAGTGATATTCTTGTCGTCAGTTGAGTATTGTTGTTAGTTAGTGATATTCTTGTCGTCAGTTGAGTATTGTTGTTAGTTAGTGATATTCTTGTCGTCAGTTGAGTATTGTTGTTAGTTAGTGATATTCTTGTCGTCAGTTGAGTATTGTTGTTAGTTAGTGATATTCTTGTCGTCAGTTGAGTATTGTTGTTTGTTAGTGATATTCTTGTCGTCAGTTGAGTATTGTTGTTAGTTAGTGATATTCTTGTCGTCAGTTGAGTATTGTTGTTAGTTAGTGATATTCTTGTCGTCAGTTGAGTATTGTTGTTAGTTAGTGATATTCTTGTCGTCAGTTGAGTATTGTTGTTTGTTAGTGATATTCTTGTCGTCAGTTGAGTATTGTTGTTAGTTAGTGATATTCTTGTCGTCAGTTGAGTATTGTTGTTAGTTAGTGATATTCTTGTCGTCAGTTGAGTATTGTTGTTAGTTAGTGATATTCTTGTCGTCAGTTGAGTATTGTTGTTAGTTAGTGATATTCTTGTCGTCAGTTGAGTATTGTTGTTAGTTAGTGATATTCTTGTCGTCAGTTGAGTATTGTTGTTTGTTAGTGATATTCTTGTCGTCAGTTGAGTATTGTTGTTAGTTAGTGATATTCTTGTCGTCAGTTGAGTATTGTTGTTTGTTAGTGATATTCTTGTCGTCAGTTGAGTATTGTTGTTAGTTAGTGATATTCTTGTCGTCAGTTGAGTATTGTTGTTAGTTAGTGATATTCTTGTCGTCAGTTGAGTATTGTTGTTAGTTAGTGATATTCTTGTCGTCAGTTGAGTATTGTTGTTAGTTAGTGATATTCTTGTCGTCAGTTGAGTATTGTTGTTAGTTAGTGATATTCTTGTCGTCAGTTGAGTATTGTTGTTAGTTAGTGATATTCTTGTCGTCAGTTGAGTATTGTTGTTTGTTAGTGATATTCTTGTCGTCAGTTGAGTATTGTTGTTAGTTAGTGATATTCTTGTCGTCAGTTGAGTATTGTTGTTAGTTAGTGATATTCTTGTCGTCAGTTGAGTATTGTTGTTAGTTAGTGATATTCTTGTCGTCAGTTGAGTATTGTTGTTAGTTAGTGATATTCTTGTCGTCAGTTGAGTATTGTTGTTTGTTAGTGATATTCTTGTCGTCAGTTGAGTATTGTTGTTAGTTAGTGATATTCTTGTCGTCAGTTGAGTATTGTTGTTAGTTAGTGATATTCTTGTCGTCAGTTGAGTATTGTTGTTAGTTAGTGATATTCTTGTCGTCAGTTGAGTATTGTTGTTAGTTAGTGATATTCTTGTCGTCAGTTGAGTATTGTTGTTAGTTAGTGATATTCTTGTCGTCAGTTGAGTATTGTTGTTAGTTAGTGATATTCTTGTCGTCAGTTGAGTATTGTTGTTAGTTAGTGATATTCTTGTCGTCAGTTGAGTATTGTTGTTAGTTAGTGATATTCTTGTCGTCAGTTGAGTATTGTTGTTAGTTAGTGATATTCTTGTCGTCAGTTGAGTATTGTTGTTAGTTAGTGATATTCTTGTCGTCAGTTGAGTATTGTTGTTTGTTAGTGATATTCTTGTCGTCAGTTGAGTATTGTTGTTAGTTAGTGATATTCTTGTCGTCAGTTGAGTATTGTTGTTTGTTAGTGATATTCTTGTCGTCAGTTGAGTATTGTTGTTAGTTAGTGATATTCTTGTCGTCAGTTGAGTATTGTTGTTAGTTAGTGATATTCTTGTCGTCAGTTGAGTATTGTTGTTAGTTAGTGATATTCTTGTCGTCAGTTGAGTATTGTTGTTAGTTAGTGATATTCTTGTCGTCAGTTGAGTATTGTTGTTAGTTAGTGATATTCTTGTCGTCAGTTGAGTATTGTTGTTAGTTAGTGATATTCTTGTCGTCAGTTGAGTATTGTTGTTAGTTAGTGATATTCTTGTCGTCAGTTGAGTATTGTTGTTAGTTAGTGATATTCTTGTCGTCAGTTGAGTATTGTTGTTAGTTAGTGATATTCTTGTCGTCAGTTGAGTATTGTTGTTAGTTAGTGATATTCTTGTCGTCAGTTGAGTATTGTTGTTAGTTAGTGATATTCTTGTCGTCAGTTGAGTATTGTTGTTAGTTAGTGATATTCTTGTCGTCAGTTGAGTATTGTTGTTAGTTAGTGATATTCTTGTCGTCAGTTGAGTATTGTTGTTTGTTAGTGATATTCTTGTCGTCAGTTGAGTATTGTTGTTAGTTAGTGATATTCTTGTCGTCAGTTGAGTATTGTTGTTAGTTAGTGATATTCTTGTCGTCAGTTGAGTATTGTTGTTAGTTAGTGATATTCTTGTCGTCAGTTGAGTATTGTTGTTAGTTAGTGATATTCTTGTCGTCAGTTGAGTATTGTTGTTAGTTAGTGATATTCTTGTCGTCAGTTGAGTATTGTTGTTAGTTAGTGATATTCTTGTCGTCAGTTGAGTATTGTTGTTAGTTAGTGATATTCTTGTCGTCAGTTGAGTATTGTTGTTAGTTAGTGATATTCTTGTCGTCAGTTGAGTATTGTTGTTTGTTAGTGATATTCTTGTCGTCAGTTGAGTATTGTTGTTAGTTAGTGATATTCTTGTCGTCAGTTGAGTATTGTTGTTAGTTAGTGATATTCTTGTCGTCAGTTGAGTATTGTTGTTAGTTAGTGATATTCTTGTCGTCAGTTGAGTATTGTTGTTTTGTTAGTGATATTCTTGTCGTCAGTTGAGTATTGTTGTTAGTTAGTGATATTCTTGTCGTCAGTTGAGTATTGTTGTTTGTTAGTGATATTCTTGTCGTCAGTTGAGTATTGTTGTTAGTTAGTGATATTCTTGTCGTCAGTTGAGTATTGTTGTTAGTTAGTGATATTCTTGTCGTCAGTTGAGTATTGTTGTTTGTTAGTGATATTCTTGTCGTCAGTTGAGTATTGTTGTTAGTTAGTGATATTCTTGTCGTCAGTTGAGTATTGTTGTTAGTTAGTGATATTCTTGTCGTCAGTTGAGTATTGTTGTTAGTTAGTGATATTCTTGTCGTCAGTTGAGTATTGTTGTTAGTTAGTGATATTCTTGTCGTCAGTTGAGTATTGTTGTTAGTTAGTGATATTCTTGTCGTCAGTTGAGTATTGTTGTTTGTTAGTGATATTCTTGTCGTCAGTTGAGTATTGTTGTTAGTTAGTGATATTCTTGTCGTCAGTTGAGTATTGTTGTTGTCGTCAGTTGAGTTAGTGATATTCTTGTCGTCAGTTGAGTATTGTTGTTAGTTAGTGATATTCTTGTCGTCAGTTGAGTATTGTTGTTAGTTAGTGATATTCTTGTCGTCAGTTGAGTATTGTTGTTAGTTAGTGATATTCTTGTCGTCAGTTGAGTATTGTTGTTAGTTAGTGATATTCTTGTCGTCAGTTGAGTATTGTTGTTAGTTAGTGATATTCTTGTCGTCAGTTGAGTATTGTTGTTAGTTAGTGATATTCTTGTCGTCAGTTGAGTATTGTTGTTAGTTAGTGATATTCTTGTCGTCAGTTGAGTATTGTTGTTAGTTAGTGATATTCTTGTCGTCAGTTGAGTATTGTTGTTAGTTAGTGATATTCTTGTCGTCAGTTGAGTATTGTTGTTAGTTAGTGATATTCTTGTCGTCAGTTGAGTATTGTTGTTAGTTAGTGATATTCTTGTCGTCAGTTGAGTATTGTTGTTAGTTAGTGATATTCTTGTCGTCAGTTGAGTATTGTTGTTAGTTAGTGATATTCTTGTCGTCAGTTGAGTATTGTTGTTAGTTAGTGATATTCTTGTCGTCAGTTGAGTATTGTTGTTAGTTAGTGATATTCTTGTCGTCAGTTGAGTATTGTTGTTAGTTAGTGATATTCTTGTCGTCAGTTGAGTATTGTTGTTAGTTAGTGATATTCTTGTCGTCAGTTGAGTATTGTTGTTTGTTAGTGATATTCTTGTCGTCAGTTGAGTATTGTTGTTAGTTAGTGATATTCTTGTCGTCAGTTGAGTATTGTTGTTAGTTAGTGATATTCTTGTCGTCAGTTGAGTATTGTTGTTAGTTAGTGATATTCTTGTCGTCAGTTGAGTATTGTTGTTTGTTAGTGATATTCTTGTCGTCAGTTGAGTATTGTTGTTAGTTAGTGATATTCTTGTCGTCAGTTGAGTATTGTTGTTTGTTAGTGATATTCTTGTCGTCAGTTGAGTATTGTTGTTAGTTAGTGATATTCTTGTCGTCAGTTGAGTATTGTTGTTGTTAGTGATATTCTTGTCGTCAGTTGAGTATTGTTGTTAGTTAGTGATATTCTTGTCGTCAGTTGAGTATTGTTGTTAGTTAGTGATATTCTTGTCGTCAGTTGAGTATTGTTGTTAGTTAGTGATATTCTTGTCGTCAGTTGAGTATTGTTGTTAGTTAGTGATATTCTTGTCGTCAGTTGAGTATTGTTGTTAGTTAGTGATATTCTTGTCGTCAGTTGAGTATTGTTGTTAGTTAGTGATATTCTTGTCGTCAGTTGAGTATTGTTGTTAGTTAGTGATATTCTTGTCGTCAGTTGAGTATTGTTGTTAGTTAGTGATATTCTTGTCGTCAGTTGAGTATTGTTGTTAGTTAGTGATATTCTTGTCGTCAGTTGAGTATTGTTGTTAGTTAGTGATATTCTTGTCGTCAGTTGAGTATTGTTGTTAGTTAGTGATATTCTTGTCGTCAGTTGAGTATTGTTGTTTCAGTTGAGTTAGTGATATTCTTGTCGTCAGTTGAGTATTGTTGTTAGTTAGTGATATTCTTGTCGTCAGTTGAGTATTGTTGTTAGTTAGTGATATTCTTGTCGTCAGTTGAGTATTGTTGTTAGTTAGTGATATTCTTGTCGTCAGTTGAGTATTGTTGTTTGTTAGTGATATTCTTGTCGTCAGTTGAGTATTGTTGTTAGTTAGTGATATTCTTGTCGTCAGTTGAGTATTGTTGTTAGTTAGTGATATTCTTGTCGTCAGTTGAGTATTGTTGTTAGTTAGTGATATTCTTGTCGTCAGTTGAGTATTGTTGTTAGTTAGTGATATTCTTGTCGTCAGTTGAGTATTGTTGTTAGTTAGTGATATTCTTGTCGTCAGTTGAGTATTGTTGTTAGTTAGTGATATTCTTGTCGTCAGTTGAGTATTGTTGTTAGTTAGTGATATTCTTGTCGTCAGTTGAGTATTGTTGTTAGTTAGTGATATTCTTGTCGTCAGTTGAGTATTGTTGTTTGTTAGTGATATTCTTGTCGTCAGTTGAGTATTGTTGTTAGTTAGTGATATTCTTGTCGTCAGTTGAGTATTGTTGTTTGTTAGTGATATTCTTGTCGTCAGTTGAGTATTGTTGTTAGTTAGTGATATTCTTGTCGTCAGTTGAGTATTGTTGTTAGTTAGTGATATTCTTGTCGTCAGTTGAGTATTGTTGTTAGTTAGTGATATTCTTGTCGTCAGTTGAGTATTGTTGTTAGTTAGTGATATTCTTGTCGTCAGTTGAGTATTGTTGTTAGTTAGTGATATTCTTGTCGTCAGTTGAGTATTGTTGTTTGTTAGTGATATTCTTGTCGTCAGTTGAGTATTGTTGTTAGTTAGTGATATTCTTGTCGTCAGTTGAGTATTGTTGTTAGTTAGTGATATTCTTGTCGTCAGTTGAGTATTGTTGTTAGTTAGTGATATTCTTGTCGTCAGTTGAGTATTGTTGTTAGTTAGTGATATTCTTGTCGTCAGTTGAGTATTGTTGTTAGTTAGTGATATTCTTGTCGTCAGTTGAGTATTGTTGTTAGTTAGTGATATTCTTGTCGTCAGTTGAGTATTGTTGTTAGTTAGTGATATTCTTGTCGTCAGTTGAGTATTGTTGTTAGTTAGTGATATTCTTGTCGTCAGTTGAGTATTGTTGTTAGTTAGTGATATTCTTGTCGTCAGTTGAGTATTGTTGTTAGTTAGTGATATTCTTGTCGTCAGTTGAGTATTGTTGTTAGTTAGTGATATTCTTGTCGTCAGTTGAGTATTGTTGTTAGTTAGTGATATTCTTGTCGTCAGTTGAGTATTGTTGTTAGTTAGTGATATTCTTGTCGTCAGTTGAGTATTGTTGTTAGTTAGTGATATTCTTGTCGTCAGTTGAGTATTGTTGTTAGTTAGTGATATTCTTGTCGTCAGTTGAGTATTGTTGTTAGTTAGTGATATTCTTGTCGTCAGTTGAGTATTGTTGTTAGTTAGTGATATTCTTGTCGTCAGTTGAGTATTGTTGTTAGTTAGTGATATTCTTGTCGTCAGTTGAGTATTGTTGTTAGTTAGTGATATTCTTGTCGTCAGTTGAGTATTGTTGTTAGTTAGTGATATTCTTGTCGTCAGTTGAGTATTGTTGTTAGTTAGTGATATTCTTGTCGTCAGTTGAGTATTGTTGTTAGTTAGTGATATTCTTGTCGTCAGTTGAGTATTGTTGTTAGTTAGTGATATTCTTGTCGTCAGTTGAGTATTGTTGTTAGTTAGTGATATTCTTGTCGTCAGTTGAGTATTGTTGTTTGTTAGTGATATTCTTGTCGTCAGTTGAGTATTGTTGTTAGTTAGTGATATTCTTGTCGTCAGTTGAGTATTGTTGTTAGTTAGTGATATTCTTGTCGTCAGTTGAGTATTGTTGTTAGTTAGTGATATTCTTGTCGTCAGTTGAGTATTGTTGTTAGTTAGTGATATTCTTGTCGTCAGTTGAGTATTGTTGTTTGTTAGTGATATTCTTGTCGTCAGTTGAGTATTGTTGTTAGTTAGTGATATTCTTGTCGTCAGTTGAGTATTGTTGTTAGTTAGTGATATTCTTGTCGTCAGTTGAGTATTGTTGTTAGTTAGTGATATTCTTGTCGTCAGTTGAGTATTGTTGTTAGTTAGTGATATTCTTGTCGTCAGTTGAGTATTGTTGTTAGTTAGTGATATTCTTGTCGTCAGTTGAGTATTGTTGTTAGTTAGTGATATTCTTGTCGTCAGTTGAGTATTGTTGTTAGTTAGTGATATTCTTGTCGTCAGTTGAGTATTGTTGTTAGTTAGTGATATTCTTGTCGTCAGTTGAGTATTGTTGTTAGTTAGTGATATTCTTGTCGTCAGTTGAGTATTGTTGTTAGTTAGTGATATTCTTGTCGTCAGTTGAGTATTGTTGTTAGTTAGTGATATTCTTGTCGTCAGTTGAGTATTGTTGTTAGTTAGTGATATTCTTGTCGTCAGTTGAGTATTGTTGTTAGTTAGTGATATTCTTGTCGTCAGTTGAGTATTGTTGTTAGTTAGTGATATTCTTGTCGTCAGTTGAGTATTGTTGTTAGTTAGTGATATTCTTGTCGTCAGTTGAGTATTGTTGTTAGTTAGTGATATTCTTGTCGTCAGTTGAGTATTGTTGTTAGTTAGTGATATTCTTGTCGTCAGTTGAGTATTGTTGTTAGTTAGTGATATTCTTGTCGTCAGTTGAGTATTGTTGTTAGTTAGTGATATTCTTGTCGTCAGTTGAGTATTGTTGTTAGTTAGTGATATTCTTGTCGTCAGTTGAGTATTGTTGTTAGTTAGTGATATTCTTGTCGTCAGTTGAGTATTGTTGTTAGTTAGTGATATTCTTGTCGTCAGTTGAGTATTGTTGTTAGTTAGTGATATTCTTGTCGTCAGTTGAGTATTGTTGTTAGTTAGTGATATTCTTGTCGTCAGTTGAGTATTGTTGTTAGTTAGTGATATTCTTGTCGTCAGTTGAGTATTGTTGTTAGTTAGTGATATTCTTGTCGTCAGTTGAGTATTGTTGTTAGTTAGTGATATTCTTGTCGTCAGTTGAGTATTGTTGTTAGTTAGTGATATTCTTGTCGTCAGTTGAGTATTGTTGTTAGTTAGTGATATTCTTGTCGTCAGTTGAGTATTGTTGTTAGTTAGTGATATTCTTGTCGTCAGTTGAGTATTGTTGTTAGTTAGTGATATTCTTGTCGTCAGTTGAGTATTGTTGTTAGTTAGTGATATTCTTGTCGTCAGTTGAGTATTGTTGTTAGTTAGTGATATTCTTGTCGTCAGTTGAGTATTGTTGTTTGTTAGTTAGTGATATTCTTGTCGTCAGTTGAGTATTGTTGTTAGTTAGTGATATTCTTGTCGTCAGTTGAGTATTGTTGTTAGTTAGTGATATTCTTGTCGTCAGTTGAGTATTGTTGTTAGTTAGTGATATTCTTGTCGTCAGTTGAGTATTGTTGTTAGTTAGTGATATTCTTGTCGTCAGTTGAGTATTGTTGTTAGTTAGTGATATTCTTGTCGTCAGTTGAGTATTGTTGTTAGTTAGTGATATTCTTGTCGTCAGTTGAGTATTGTTGTTAGTGATATTCTTGTCGTCAGTTGAGTGATTAGTGATATTCTTGTCGTCAGTTGAGTATTGTTGTTAGTTAGTGATATTCTTGTCGTCAGTTGAGTATTGTTGTTGAGTTACTGATATTCTTGTCGTCAGTTGAGTATTGTTGTTAGTTAGTGATATTCTTGTCGTCAGTTGAGTATTGTTGTTAGTTAGTGATATTCTTGTCGTCAGTTGAGTATTGTTGTTAGTTAGTGATATTCTTGTCGTCAGTTGAGTATTGTTGTTAGTTAGTGATATTCTTGTCGTCAGTTGAGTATTGTTGTTAGTTAGTGATATTCTTGTCGTCAGTTGAGTATTGTTGTTAGTTAGTGATATTCTTGTCGTCAGTTGAGTATTGTTGTTAGTTAGTGATATTCTTGTCGTCAGTTGAGTATTGTTGTTAGTTAGTGATATTCTTGTCGTCAGTTGAGTATTGTTGTTAGTTAGTGATATTCTTGTCGTCAGTTGAGTATTGTTGTTAGTTAGTGATATTCTTGTCGTCAGTTGAGTATTGTTGTTAGTTAGTGATATTCTTGTCGTCAGTTGAGTATTGTTGTTAGTTAGTGATATTCTTGTCGTCAGTTGAGTATTGTTGTTAGTTAGTGATATTCTTGTCGTCAGTTGAGTATTGTTGTTAGTTAGTGATATTCTTGTCGTCAGTTGAGTATTGTTGTTAGTTAGTGATATTCTTGTCGTCAGTTGAGTATTGTTGTTAGTTAGTGATATTCTTGTCGTCAGTTGAGTATTGTTGTTAGTTAGTGATATTCTTGTCGTCAGTTGAGTATTGTTGTTAGTTAGTGATATTCTTGTCGTCAGTTGAGTATTGTTGTTAGTTAGTGATATTCTTGTCGTCAGTTGAGTATTGTTGTTAGTTAGTGATATTCTTGTCGTCAGTTGAGTATTGTTGTTAGTTAGTGATATTCTTGTCGTCAGTTGAGTATTGTTGTTAGTTAGTGATATTCTTGTCGTCAGTTGAGTATTGTTGTTAGTTAGTGATATTCTTGTCGTCAGTTGAGTATTGTTGTTAGTTAGTGATATTCTTGTCGTCAGTTGAGTATTGTTGTTAGTTAGTGATATTCTTGTCGTCAGTTGAGTATTGTTGTTAGTGATATTCTTGTCGTCAGTTGAGTATTGTTGTTAGTTAGTGATATTCTTGTCGTCAGTTGAGTATTGTTGTTAGTTAGTGATATTCTTGTCGTCAGTTGAGTATTGTTGTTAGTTAGTGATATTCTTGTCGTCAGTTGAGTATTGTTGTTAGTTATTCTTGTCGTCAGTTGAGTATTGTTGTTTGTTAGTGATATTCTTGTCGTCAGTTGAGTATTGTTGTTAGTTAGTGATATTCTTGTCGTCAGTTGAGTATTGTTGTTAGTTAGTGATATTCTTGTCGTCAGTTGAGTATTGTTGTTAGTTAGTGATATTCTTGTCGTCAGTTGAGTATTGTTGTTAGTTAGTGATATTCTTGTCGTCAGTTGAGTATTGTTGTTTGTTAGTTAGTGATATTCTTGTCGTCAGTTGAGTATTGTTGTTTGTTAGTGATATTCTTGTCGTCAGTTGAGTATTGTTGTTTGTTAGTGATATTCTTGTCGTCAGTTGAGTATTGTTGTTAGTTAGTGATATTCTTGTCGTCAGTTGAGTATTGTTGTTAGTTAGTGATATTCTTGTCGTCAGTTGAGTATTGTTGTTAGTTAGTGATATTCTTGTCGTCAGTTGAGTATTGTTGTTGTTAGTGATATTCTTGTCGTCAGTTGAGTATTGTTGTTAGTTAGTGATATTCTTGTCGTCAGTTGAGTATTGTTGTTTGTTAGTGATATTCTTGTCGTCAGTTGAGTATTGTTGTTAGTTAGTGATATTCTTGTCGTCAGTTGAGTATTGTTGTTAGTTAGTGATATTCTTGTCGTCAGTTGAGTATTGTTGTTTGTTAGTGATATTCTTGTCGTCAGTTGAGTATTGTTGTTTGTTAGTGATATTCTTGTCGTCAGTTGAGTATTGTTGTTAGTTAGTGATATTCTTGTCGTCAGTTGAGTATTGTTGTTAGTTAGTGATATTCTTGTCGTCAGTTGAGTATTGTTGTTAGTTAGTGATATTCTTGTCGTCAGTTGAGTATTGTTGTTAGTTAGTGATATTCTTGTCGTCAGTTGAGTATTGTTGTTAGTTAGTGATATTCTTGTCGTCAGTTGAGTATTGTTGTTAGTTAGTGATATTCTTGTCGTCAGTTGAGTATTGTTGTTAGTTAGTGATATTCTTGTCGTCAGTTGAGTATTGTTGTTTGTTAGTGATATTCTTGTCGTCAGTTGAGTATTGTTGTTAGTTAGTGATATTCTTGTCGTCAGTTGAGTATTGTTGTTAGTTAGTGATATTCTTGTCGTCAGTTGAGTATTGTTGTTTGTTAGTGATATTCTTGTCGTCAGTTGAGTATTGTTGTTAGTTAGTGATATTCTTGTCGTCAGTTGAGTATTGTTGTTTGTTAGTGATATTCTTGTCGTCAGTTGAGTATTGTTGTTTGTTAGTGATATTCTTGTCGTCAGTTGAGTATTGTTGTTAGTTAGTGATATTCTTGTCGTCAGTTGAGTATTGTTGTTAGTTAGTGATATTCTTGTCGTCAGTTGAGTATTGTTGTTTGTTAGTGATATTCTTGTCGTCAGTTGAGTATTGTTGTTAGTTAGTGATATTCTTGTCGTCAGTTGAGTATTGTTGTTTAGTTAGTGATATTCTTGTCGTCAGTTGAGTATTGTTGTTAGTTAGTGATATTCTTGTCGTCAGTTGAGTATTGTTGTTAGTTAGTGATATTCTTGTCGTCAGTTGAGTATTGTTGTTAGTTAGTGATATTCTTGTCGTCAGTTGAGTATTGTTGTTTGTTAGTGATATTCTTGTCGTCAGTTGAGTATTGTTGTTAGTTAGTGATATTCTTGTCGTCAGTTGAGTATTGTTGTTTGTTAGTGATATTCTTGTCGTCAGTTGAGTATTGTTGTTAGTTAGTGATATTCTTGTCGTCAGTTGAGTATTGTTGTTTGTTAGTGATATTCTTGTCGTCAGTTGAGTATTGTTGTTTGTTAGTGATATTCTTGTCGTCAGTTGAGTATTGTTGTTTGTTAGTGATATTCTTGTCGTCAGTTGAGTATTGTTGTTAGTTAGTGATATTCTTGTCGTCAGTTGAGTATTGTTGTTAGTTAGTGATATTCTTGTCGTCAGTTGAGTATTGTTGTTAGTTAGTGATATTCTTGTCGTCAGTTGAGTATTGTTGTTAGTTAGTGATATTCTTGTCGTCAGTTGAGTATTGTTGTTTGTTAGTGATATTCTTGTCGTCAGTTGAGTATTGTTGTTAGTTAGTGATATTCTTGTCGTCAGTTGAGTATTGTTGTTAGTTAGTGATATTCTTGTCGTCAGTTGAGTATTGTTGTTAGTTAGTGATATTCTTGTCGTCAGTTGAGTATTGTTGTTAGTTAGTGATATTCTTGTCGTCAGTTGAGTATTGTTGTTAGTTAGTGATATTCTTGTCGTCAGTTGAGTATTGTAGTTAGTGATATTCTTGTCGTCAGTTGAGTATTGTTGTTAGTTAGTGATATTCTTGTCGTCAGTTGAGTATTGTTGTTAGTTAGTGATATTCTTGTCGTCAGTTGAGTATTGTTGTTAGTTAGTGATATTCTTGTCGTCAGTTGAGTATTGTTGTTAGTTAGTGATATTCTTGTCGTCAGTTGAGTATTGTTGTTTGTTAGTGATATTCTTGTCGTCAGTTGAGTATTGTTGTTAGTTAGTGATATTCTTGTCGTCAGTTGAGTATTGTTGTTAGTTAGTGATATTCTTGTCGTCAGTTGAGTATTGTTGTTAGTTAGTGATATTCTTGTCGTCAGTTGAGTATTGTTGTTAGTTAGTGATATTCTTGTCGTCAGTTGAGTATTGTTGTTAGTTAGTGATATTCTTGTCGTCAGTTGAGTATTGTTGTTAGTTAGTGATATTCTTGTCGTCAGTTGAGTATTGTTGTTTGTTAGTGATATTCTTGTCGTCAGTTGAGTATTGTTGTTAGTTAGTGATATTCTTGTCGTCAGTTGAGTATTGTTGTTAGTTAGTGATATTCTTGTCGTCAGTTGAGTATTGTTGTTAGTTAGTGATATTCTTGTCGTCAGTTGAGTATTGTTGTTAGTTAGTGATATTCTTGTCGTCAGTTGAGTATTGTTGTTAGTTAGTGATATTCTTGTCGTCAGTTGAGTATTGTTGTTAGTTAGTGATATTCTTGTCGTCAGTTGAGTATTGTTGTTAGTTAGTGATATTCTTGTCGTCAGTTGAGTATTGTTGTTAGTTAGTGATATTCTTGTCGTCAGTTGAGTATTGTTGTTAGTTAGTGATATTCTTGTCGTCAGTTGAGTATTGTTGTTAGTTAGTGATATTCTTGTCGTCAGTTGAGTATTGTTGTTAGTTAGTGATATTCTTGTCGTCAGTTGAGTATTGTTGTTAGTTAGTGATATTCTTGTCGTCAGTTGAGTATTGTTGTTAGTTAGTGATATTCTTGTCGTCAGTTGAGTATTGTTGTTAGTTAGTGATATTCTTGTCGTCAGTTGAGTATTGTTGTTAGTTAGTGATATTCTTGTCGTCAGTTGAGTATTGTTGTTAGTTAGTGATATTCTTGTCGTCAGTTGAGTATTGTTGTTAGTTAGTGATATTCTTGTCGTCAGTTGAGTATTGTTGTTAGTTAGTGATATTCTTGTCGTCAGTTGAGTATTGTTGTTAGTTAGTGATATTCTTGTCGTCAGTTGAGTATTGTTGTTAGTTAGTGATATTCTTGTCGTCAGTTGAGTATTGTTGTTAGTTAGTGATATTCTTGTCGTCAGTTGAGTATTGTTGTTAGTTAGTGATATTCTTGTCGTCAGTTGAGTATTGTTGTTAGTTAGTGATATTCTTGTCGTCAGTTGAGTATTGTTGTTAGTTAGTGATATTCTTGTCGTCAGTTGAGTATTGTTGTTAGTTAGTGATATTCTTGTCGTCAGTTGAGTATTGTTGTTAGTTAGTGATATTCTTGTCGTCAGTTGAGTATTGTTGTTAGTTAGTGATATTCTTGTCGTCAGTTGAGTATTGTTGTTAGTTAGTGATATTCTTGTCGTCAGTTGAGTATTGTTGTTAGTTAGTGATATTCTTGTCGTCAGTTGAGTATTGTTGTTAGTTAGTGATATTCTTGTCGTCAGTTGAGTATTGTTGTTAGTTAGTGATATTCTTGTCGTCAGTTGAGTATTGTTGTTAGTTAGTGATATTCTTGTCGTCAGTTGAGTATTGTTGTTAGTTAGTGATATTCTTGTCGTCAGTTGAGTATTGTTGTTAGTTAGTGATATTCTTGTCGTCAGTTGAGTATTGTTGTTTGTTAGTGATATTCTTGTCGTCAGTTGAGTATTGTTGTTAGTTAGTGATATTCTTGTCGTCAGTTGAGTATTGTTGTTAGTTAGTGATATTCTTGTCGTCAGTTGAGTATTGTTGTTAGTTAGTGATATTCTTGTCGTCAGTTGAGTATTGTTGTTAGTTAGTGATATTCTTGTCGTCAGTTGAGTATTGTTGTTAGTTAGTGATATTCTTGTCGTCAGTTGAGTATTGTTGTTAGTTAGTGATATTCTTGTCGTCAGTTGAGTATTGTTGTTAGTTAGTGATATTCTTGTCGTCAGTTGAGTATTGTTGTTAGTTAGTGATATTCTTGTCGTCAGTTGAGTATTGTTGTTAGTTAGTGATATTCTTGTCGTCAGTTGAGTATTGTTGTTAGTTAGTGATATTCTTGTCGTCAGTTGAGTATTGTTGTTAGTTAGTGATATTCTTGTCGTCAGTTGAGTATTGTTGTTAGTTAGTGATATTCTTGTCGTCAGTTGAGTATTGTTGTTAGTTAGTGATATTCTTGTCGTCAGTTGAGTATTGTTGTTAGTTAGTGATATTCTTGTCGTCAGTTGAGTATTGTTGTTAGTTAGTGATATTCTTGTCGTCAGTTGAGTATTGTTGTTAGTTAGTGATATTCTTGTCGTCAGTTGAGTATTGTTGTTAGTTAGTGATATTCTTGTCGTCAGTTGAGTATTGTTGTTAGTTAGTGATATTCTTGTCGTCAGTTGAGTATTGTTGTTAGTTAGTGATATTCTTGTCGTCAGTTGAGTATTGTTGTTAGTTAGTGATATTCTTGTCGTCAGTTGAGTATTGTTGTTAGTTAGTGATATTCTTGTCGTCAGTTGAGTATTGTTGTTAGTTAGTGATATTCTTGTCGTCAGTTGAGTATTGTTGTTAGTTAGTGATATTCTTGTCGTCAGTTGAGTATTGTTGTTAGTTAGTGATATTCTTGTCGTCAGTTGAGTATTGTTGTTAGTTAGTGATATTCTTGTCGTCAGTTGAGTATTGTTGTTAGTTAGTGATATTCTTGTCGTCAGTTGAGTATTGTTGTTAGTTAGTGATATTCTTGTCGTCAGTTGAGTATTGTTGTTAGTTAGTGATATTCTTGTCGTCAGTTGAGTATTGTTGTTAGTTAGTGATATTCTTGTCGTCAGTTGAGTATTGTTGTTAGTTAGTGATATTCTTGTCGTCAGTTGAGTATTGTTGTTAGTTAGTGATATTCTTGTCGTCAGTTGAGTATTGTTGTTAGTTAGTGATATTCTTGTCGTCAGTTGAGTATTGTTGTTAGTTAGTGATATTCTTGTCGTCAGTTGAGTATTGTTGTTAGTTAGTGATATTCTTGTCGTCAGTTGAGTATTGTTGTTTTAGTTAGTGATATTCTTGTCGTCAGTTGAGTATTGTTGTTAGTTAGTGATATTCTTGTCGTCAGTTGAGTATTGTTGTTAGTTAGTGATATTCTTGTCGTCAGTTGAGTATTGTTGTTAGTTAGTGATATTCTTGTCGTCAGTTGAGTATTGTTGTTAGTTAGTGATATTCTTGTCGTCAGTTGAGTATTGTTGTTAGTTAGTGATATTCTTGTCGTCAGTTGAGTATTGTTGTTAGTTAGTGATATTCTTGTCGTCAGTTGAGTATTGTTGTTAGTTAGTGATATTCTTGTCGTCAGTTGAGTATTGTTGTTAGTTAGTGATATTCTTGTCGTCAGTTGAGTATTGTTGTTAGTTAGTGATATTCTTGTCGTCAGTTGAGTATTGTTGTTAGTTAGTGATATTCTTGTCGTCAGTTGAGTATTGTTGTTAGTTAGTGATATTCTTGTCGTCAGTTGAGTATTGTTGTTAGTTAGTGATATTCTTGTCGTCAGTTGAGTATTGTTGTTAGTTAGTGATATTCTTGTCGTCAGTTGAGTATTGTTGTTAGTTAGTGATATTCTTGTCGTCAGTTGAGTATTGTTGTTAGTTAGTGATATTCTTGTCGTCAGTTGAGTATTGTTGTTTGTTAGTGATATTCTTGTCGTCAGTTGAGTATTGTTGTTAGTTAGTGATATTCTTGTCGTCAGTTGAGTATTGTTGTTAGTTAGTGATATTCTTGTCGTCAGTTGAGTATTGTTGTTAGTTAGTGATATTCTTGTCGTCAGTTGAGTATTGTTGTTAGTTAGTGATATTCTTGTCGTCAGTTGAGTATTGTTGTTAGTTAGTGATATTCTTGTCGTCAGTTGAGTATTGTTGTTAGTTAGTGATATTCTTGTCGTCAGTTGAGTATTGTTGTTAGTTAGTGATATTCTTGTCGTCAGTTGAGTATTGTTGTTAGTTAGTGATATTCTTGTCGTCAGTTGAGTATTGTTGTTAGTTAGTGATATTCTTGTCGTCAGTTGAGTATTGTTGTTAGTTAGTGATATTCTTGTCGTCAGTTGAGTATTGTTGTTAGTTAGTGATATTCTTGTCGTCAGTTGAGTATTGTTGTTAGTTAGTGATATTCTTGTCGTCAGTTGAGTATTGTTGTTAGTTAGTGATATTCTTGTCGTCAGTTGAGTATTGTTGTTAGTTAGTGATATTCTTGTCGTCAGTTGAGTATTGTTGTTAGTTAGTGATATTCTTGTCGTCAGTTGAGTATTGTTGTTAGTTAGTGATATTCTTGTCGTCAGTTGAGTATTGTTGTTAGTTAGTGATATTCTTGTCGTCAGTTGAGTATTGTTGTTAGTTAGTGATATTCTTGTCGTCAGTTGAGTATTGTTGTTAGTTAGTGATATTCTTGTCGTCAGTTGAGTATTGTTGTTAGTTAGTGATATTCTTGTCGTCAGTTGAGTATTGTTGTTAGTTAGTGATATTCTTGTCGTCAGTTGAGTATTGTTGTTAGTTAGTGATATTCTTGTCGTCAGTTGAGTATTGTTGTTAGTTAGTGATATTCTTGTCGTCAGTTGAGTATTGTTGTTAGTTAGTGATATTCTTGTCGTCAGTTGAGTATTGTTGTTAGTTAGTGATATTCTTGTCGTCAGTTGAGTATTGTTGTTAGTTAGTGATATTCTTGTCGTCAGTTGAGTATTGTTGTTAGTTAGTGATATTCTTGTCGTCAGTTGAGTATTGTTGTTAGTTAGTGATATTCTTGTCGTCAGTTGAGTATTGTTGTTAGTTAGTGATATTCTTTGTCGTCAGTTGAGTATTGTTGTTAGTTAGTGATATTTCTTGTCGTCAGTTGAGTATTGTTGTTAGTTAGTGATATTCTTGTCGTCAGTTGAGTATTGTTGTTAGTTAGTGATATTCTTGTCGTCAGTTGAGTATTGTTGTTAGTTAGTGATATTCTTGTCGTCAGTTGAGTATTGTTGTTAGTTAGTGATATTCTTGTCGTCAGTTGAGTATTGTTGTTAGTTAGTGATATTCTTGTCGTCAGTTGAGTATTGTTGTTAGTTAGTGATATTCTTGTCGTCAGTTGAGTATTGTTGTTAGTTAGTGATATTCTTGTCGTCAGTTGAGTATTGTTGTTAGTTAGTGATATTCTTGTCGTCAGTTGAGTATTGTTGTTAGTTAGTGATATTCTTGTCGTCAGTTGAGTATTGTTGTTAGTTAGTGATATTCTTGTCGTCAGTTGAGTATTGTTGTTAGTTAGTGATATTCTTGTCGTCAGTTGAGTATTGTTGTTAGTTAGTGATATTCTTGTCGTCAGTTGAGTATTGTTGTTAGTTAGTGATATTCTTGTCGTCAGTTGAGTATTGTTGTTAGTTAGTGATATTCTTGTCGTCAGTTGAGTATTGTTGTTAGTTAGTGATATTCTTGTCGTCAGTTGAGTATTGTTGTTAGTTAGTGATATTCTTGTCGTCAGTTGAGTATTGTTGTTAGTTAGTGATATTCTTGTCGTCAGTTGAGTATTGTTGTTAGTTAGTGATATTCTTGTCGTCAGTTGAGTATTGTTGTTAGTTAGTGATATTCTTGTCGTCAGTTGAGTATTGTTGTTAGTTAGTGATATTCTTGTCGTCAGTTGAGTATTGTTGTTAGTTAGTGATATTCTTGTCGTCAGTTGAGTTTGTTGTTAGTTAGTGATATTCTTGTCGTCAGTTGAGTATTGTTGTTAGTTAGTGATATTCTTGTCGTCAGTTGAGTATTGTTGTTAGTTAGTGATATTCTTGTCGTCAGTTGAGTATTGTTGTTAGTTAGTGATATTCTTGTCGTCAGTTGAGTATTGTTGTTAGTTAGTGATATTCTTGTCGTCAGTTGAGTATTGTTGTTAGTTAGTGATATTCTTGTCGTCAGTTGAGTATTGTTGTTAGTTAGTGATATTCTTGTCGTCAGTTGAGTATTGTTGTTTAGTTAGTGATATTCTTGTCGTCAGTTGAGTATTGTTGTTAGTTAGTGATATTCTTGTCGTCAGTTGAGTATTGTTGTTAGTTAGTGATATTCTTGTCGTCAGTTGAGTATTGTTGTTAGTTAGTGATATTCTTGTCGTCAGTTGAGTATTGTTGTTAGTTAGTGATATTCTTGTCGTCAGTTGAGTATTGTTGTTAGTTAGTGATATTCTTGTCGTCAGTTGAGTATTGTTGTTAGTTAGTGATATTCTTGTCGTCAGTTGAGTATTGTTGTTAGTTAGTGATATTCTTGTCGTCAGTTGAGTATTGTTGTTAGTTAGTGATATTCTTGTCGTCAGTTGAGTATTGTTGTTAGTTAGTGATATTCTTGTCGTCAGTTGAGTATTGTTGTTAGTTAGTGATATTCTTGTCGTCAGTTGAGTATTGTTGTTGTTAGTGATATTCTTGTCGTCAGTTGAGTATTGTTGTTAGTTAGTGATATTCTTGTCGTCAGTTGAGTATTGTTGTTAGTTAGTGATATTCTTGTCGTCAGTTGAGTATTGTTGTTTGTTAGTGATATTCTTGTCGTCAGTTGAGTATTGTTGTTAGTTAGTGATATTCTTGTCGTCAGTTGAGTATTGTTGTTAGTTAGTGATATTCTTGTCGTCAGTTGAGTATTGTTGTTAGTTAGTGATATTCTTGTCGTCAGTTGAGTATTGTTGTTAGTTAGTGATATTCTTGTCGTCAGTTGAGTATTGTTGTTAGTTAGTGATATTCTTGTCGTCAGTTGAGTATTGTTGTTAGTTAGTGATATTCTTGTCGTCAGTTGAGTATTGTTGTTAGTTAGTGATATTCTTGTCGTCAGTTGAGTATTGTTGTTAGTTAGTGATATTCTTGTCGTCAGTTGAGTATTGTTGTTAGTTAGTGATATTCTTGTCGTCAGTTGAGTATTGTTGTTAGTTAGTGATATTCTTGTCGTCAGTTGAGTATTGTTGTTAGTTAGTGATATTCTTGTCGTCAGTTGAGTATTGTTGTTAGTTAGTGATATTCTTGTCGTCAGTTGAGTATTGTTGTTAGTTAGTGATATTCTTGTCGTCAGTTGAGTATTGTTGTTAGTTAGTGATATTCTTGTCGTCAGTTGAGTATTGTTGTTAGTTAGTGATATTCTTGTCGTCAGTTGAGTATTGTTGTTAGTTAGTGATATTCTTGTCGTCAGTTGAGTATTGTTGTTAGTTAGTGATATTCTTGTCGTCAGTTGAGTATTGTTGTTAGTTAGTGATATTCTTGTCGTCAGTTGAGTATTGTTGTTAGTTAGTGATATTCTTGTCGTCAGTTGAGTATTGTTGTTAGTTAGTGATATTCTTGTCGTCAGTTGAGTATTGTTGTTAGTTAGTGATATTCTTGTCGTCAGTTGAGTATTGTTGTTAGTTAGTGATATTCTTGTCGTCAGTTGAGTATTGTTGTTAGTTAGTGATATTCTTGTCGTCAGTTGAGTATTGTTGTTAGTTAGTGATATTCTTGTCGTCAGTTGAGTATTGTTGTTAGTTAGTGATATTCTTGTCGTCAGTTGAGTATTGTTGTTAGTTAGTGATATTCTTGTCGTCAGTTGAGTATTGTTGTTAGTTAGTGATATTCTTGTCGTCAGTTGAGTATTGTTGTTAGTTAGTGATATTCTTGTCGTCAGTTGAGTATTGTTGTTAGTTAGTGATATTCTTGTCGTCAGTTGAGTATTGTTGTTAGTTAGTGATATTCTTGTCGTCAGTTGAGTATTGTTGTTAGTTAGTGATATTCTTGTCGTCAGTTGAGTATTGTTGTTAGTTAGTGATATTCTTGTCGTCAGTTGAGTATTGTTGTTAGTTAGTGATATTCTTGTCGTCAGTTGAGTATTGTTGTTAGTTAGTGATATTCTTGTCGTCAGTTGAGTATTGTTGTTAGTTAGTGATATTCTTGTCGTCAGTTGAGTATTGTTGTTAGTTAGTGATATTCTTGTCGTCAGTTGAGTATTGTTGTTAGTTAGTGATATTCTTGTCGTCAGTTGAGTATTGTTGTTAGTTAGTGATATTCTTGTCGTCAGTTGAGTATTGTTGTTAGTTAGTGATATTCTTGTCGTCAGTTGAGTATTGTTGTTAGTTAGTGATATTCTTGTCGTCAGTTGAGTATTGTTGTTAGTTAGTGATATTCTTGTCGTCAGTTGAGTATTGTTGTTAGTTAGTGATATTCTTGTCGTCAGTTGAGTATTGTTGTTAGTTAGTGATATTCTTGTCGTCAGTTGAGTATTGTTGTTAGTTAGTGATATTCTTGTCGTCAGTTGAGTATTGTTGTTAGTTAGTGATATTCTTGTCGTCAGTTGAGTATTGTTGTTAGTTAGTGATATTCTTGTCGTCAGTTGAGTATTGTTGTTAGTTAGTGATATTCTTGTCGTCAGTTGAGTATTGTTGTTAGTTAGTGATATTCTTGTCGTCAGTTGAGTATTGTTGTTAGTTAGTGATATTCTTGTCGTCAGTTGAGTATTGTTGTTAGTTAGTGATATTCTTGTCGTCAGTTGAGTATTGTTGTTAGTTAGTGATATTCTTGTCGTCAGTTGAGTATTGTTGTTAGTTAGTGATATTCTTGTCGTCAGTTGAGTATTGTTGTTAGTTAGTGATATTCTTGTCGTCAGTTGAGTATTGTTGTTAGTTAGTGATATTCTTGTCGTCAGTTGAGTATTGTTGTTAGTTAGTGATATTCTTGTCGTCAGTTGAGTATTGTTGTTATGATATTCTTGTCGTCAGTTGAGTATTGTTGTTAGTTAGTGATATTCTTGTCGTCAGTTGAGTATTGTTGTTAGTTAGTGATATTCTTGTCGTCAGTTGAGTATTGTTGTTAGTTAGTGATATTCTTGTCGTCAGTTGAGTATTGTTGTTAGTTAGTGATATTCTTGTCGTCAGTTGAGTATTGTTGTTAGTTAGTGATATTCTTGTCGTCAGTTGAGTATTGTTGTTAGTTAGTGATATTCTTGTCGTCAGTTGAGTATTGTTGTTAGTTAGTGATATTCTTGTCGTCAGTTGAGTATTGTTGTTAGTTAGTGATATTCTTGTCGTCAGTTGAGTATTGTTGTTAGTTAGTGATATTCTTGTCGTCAGTTGAGTATTGTTGTTAGTTAGTGATATTCTTGTCGTCAGTTGAGTATTGTTGTTAGTTAGTGATATTCTTGTCGTCAGTTGAGTATTGTTGTTTGTTAGTGATATTCTTGTCGTCAGTTGAGTATTGTTGTTAGTTAGTGATATTCTTGTCGTCAGTTGAGTATTGTTGTTAGTTAGTGATATTCTTGTCGTCAGTTGAGTATTGTTGTTAGTTAGTGATATTCTTGTCGTCAGTTGAGTATTGTTGTTAGTTAGTGATATTCTTGTCGTCAGTTGAGTATTGTTGTTAGTTAGTGATATTCTTGTCGTCAGTTGAGTATTGTTGTTAGTTAGTGATATTCTTGTCGTCAGTTGAGTATTGTTGTTAGTTAGTGATATTCTTGTCGTCAGTTGAGTATTGTTGTTAGTTAGTGATATTCTTGTCGTCAGTTGAGTATTGTTGTTAGTTAGTGATATTCTTGTCGTCAGTTGAGTATTGTTGTTAGTTAGTGATATTCTTGTCGTCAGTTGAGTATTGTTGTTAGTTAGTGATATTCTTGTCGTCAGTTGAGTATTGTTGTTAGTTAGTGATATTCTTGTCGTCAGTTGAGTATTGTTGTTAGTTAGTGATATTCTTGTCGTCAGTTGAGTATTGTTGTTAGTTAGTGATATTCTTGTCGTCAGTTGAGTATTGTTGTTAGTTAGTGATATTCTTGTCGTCAGTTGAGTATTGTTGTTAGTTAGTGATATTCTTGTCGTCAGTTGAGTATTGTTGTTAGTTAGTGATATTCTTGTCGTCAGTTGAGTATTGTTGTTTGTTAGTGATATTCTTGTCGTCAGTTGAGTATTGTTGTTTGTTGGTGATATTCTTGTCGTCAGTTGAGTATTGTTGTTAGTTAGTGATATTCTTGTCGTCAGTTGAGTATTGTTGTTAGTTAGTGATATTCTTGTCGTCAGTTGAGTATTGTTGTTAGTTAGTGATATTCTTGTCGTCAGTTGAGTATTGTTGTTTGTTAGTGATATTCTTGTCGTCAGTTGAGTATTGTTGTTAGTTAGTGATATTCTTGTCGTCAGTTGAGTATTGTTGTTAGTTAGTGATATTCTTGTCGTCAGTTGAGTATTGTTGTTAGTTAGTGATATTCTTGTCGTCAGTTGAGTATTGTTGTTAGTTAGTGATATTCTTGTCGTCAGTTGAGTATTGTTGTTAGTTAGTGATATTCTTGTCGTCAGTTGAGTATTGTTGTTAGTTAGTGATATTCTTGTCGTCAGTTGAGTATTGTTGTTAGTTAGTGATATTCTTGTCGTCAGTTGAGTATTGTTGTTAGTTAGTGATATTCTTGTCGTCAGTTGAGTATTGTTGTTAGTTAGTGATATTCTTGTCGTCAGTTGAGTATTGTTGTTAGTTAGTGATATTCTTGTCGTCAGTTGAGTATTGTTGTTAGTTAGTGATATTCTTGTCGTCAGTTGAGTATTGTTGTTAGTTAGTGATATTCTTGTCGTCAGTTGAGTATTGTTGTTAGTTAGTGATATTCTTGTCGTCAGTTGAGTATTGTTGTTAGTTAGTGATATTCTTGTCGTCAGTTGAGTATTGTTGTTAGTTAGTGATATTCTTGTCGTCAGTTGAGTATTGTTGTTAGTTAGTGATATTCTTGTCGTCAGTTGAGTATTGTTGTTAGTTAGTGATATTCTTGTCGTCAGTTGAGTATTGTTGTTAGTTAGTGATATTCTTGTCGTCAGTTGAGTATTGTTGTTAGTTAGTGATATTCTTGTCGTCAGTTGAGTATTGTTGTTAGTTAGTGATATTCTTGTCGTCAGTTGAGTATTGTTGTTAGTTAGTGATATTCTTGTCGTCAGTTGAGTATTGTTGTTAGTTAGTGATATTCTTGTCGTCAGTTGAGTATTGTTGTTAGTTAGTGATATTCTTGTCGTCAGTCAGTTGAGTTTTTAGTGATATTCTTGTTCAGTTGAGTATTGTTGTTAGTTAGTGATATTCTTGTCGTCAGTTGAGTATTGTTGTTAGTTAGTGATATTCTTGTCGTCAGTTGAGTATTGTTGTTAGTTAGTGATATTCTTGTCGTCAGTTGAGTATTGTTGTTAGTTAGTGATATTCTTGTCGTCAGTTGAGTATTGTTGTTAGTTAGTGATATTCTTGTCGTCAGTTGAGTATTGTTGTTAGTTAGTGATATTCTTGTCGTCAGTTGAGTATTGTTGTTAGTTAGTGATATTCTTGTCGTCAGTTGAGTATTGTTGTTAGTTAGTGATATTCTTGTCGTCAGTTGAGTATTGTTGTTAGTTAGTGATATTCTTGTCGTCAGTTGAGTATTGTTGTTAGTTAGTGATATTCTTGTCGTCAGTTGAGTATTGTTGTTAGTTAGTGATATTCTTGTCGTCAGTTGAGTATTGTTGTTAGTTAGTGATATTCTTGTCGTCAGTTGAGTATTGTTGTTAGTTAGTGATATTCTTGTCGTCAGTTGAGTATTGTTGTTAGTTAGTGATATTCTTGTCGTCAGTTGAGTATTGTTGTTAGTTAGTGATATTCTTGTCGTCAGTTGAGTATTGTTGTTAGTTAGTGATATTCTTGTCGTCAGTTGAGTATTGTTGTTAGTTAGTGATATTCTTGTCGTCAGTTGAGTATTGTTGTTAGTTAGTGATATTCTTGTCGTCAGTTGAGTATTGTTGTTAGTTAGTGATATTCTTGTCGTCAGTTGAGTATTGTTGTTAGTTAGTGATATTCTTGTCGTCAGTTGAGTATTGTTGTTAGTTAGTGATATTCTTGTCGTCAGTTGAGTATTGTTGTTAGTTAGTGATATTCTTGTCGTCAGTTGAGTATTGTTGTTAGTTAGTGATATTCTTGTCGTCAGTTGAGTATTGTTGTTAGTTAGTGATATTCTTGTCGTCAGTTGAGTATTGTTGTTAGTTAGTGATATTCTTGTCGTCAGTTGAGTATTGTTGTTAGTTAGTGATATTCTTGTCGTCAGTTGAGTATTGTTGTTAGTTAGTGATATTCTTGTCGTCAGTTGAGTATTGTTGTTAGTTAGTGATATTCTTGTCGTCAGTTGAGTATTGTTGTTAGTTAGTGATATTCTTGTCGTCAGTTGAGTATTGTTGTTAGTTAGTGATATTCTTGTCGTCAGTTGAGTATTGTTGTTAGTTAGTGATATTCTTGTCGTCAGTTGAGTATTGTTGTTAGTTAGTGATATTCTTGTCGTCAGTTGAGTATTGTTGTTAGTTAGTGATATTCTTGTCGTCAGTTGAGTATTGTTGTTAGTTAGTGATATTCTTGTCGTCAGTTGAGTATTGTTGTTAGTTAGTGATATTCTTGTCGTCAGTTGAGTATTGTTGTTAGTTAGTGATATTCTTGTCGTCAGTTGAGTATTGTTGTTAGTTAGTGATATTCTTGTCGTCAGTTGAGTATTGTTGTTAGTTAGTGATATTCTTGTCGTCAGTTGAGTATTGTTGTTAGTTAGTGATATTCTTGTCGTCAGTTGAGTATTGTTGTTAGTTAGTGATATTCTTGTCGTCAGTTGAGTATTGTTGTTAGTTAGTGATATTCTTGTCGTCAGTTGAGTATTGTTGTTAGTTAGTGATATTCTTGTCGTCAGTTGAGTATTGTTGTTAGTTAGTGATATTCTTGTCGTCAGTTGAGTATTGTTGTTAGTTAGTGATATTCTTGTCGTCAGTTGAGTATTGTTGTTAGTTAGTGATATTCTTGTCGTCAGTTGAGTATTGTTGTTAGTTAGTGATATTCTTGTCGTCAGTTGAGTATTGTTGTTAGTTAGTGATATTCTTGTCGTCAGTTGAGTATTGTTGTTAGTTAGTGATATTCTTGTCGTCAGTTGAGTATTGTTGTTAGTTAGTGATATTCTTGTCGTCAGTTGAGTATTGTTGTTAGTTAGTGATATTCTTGTCGTCAGTTGAGTATTGTTGTTAGTTAGTGATATTCTTGTCGTCAGTTGAGTATTGTTGTTAGTTAGTGATATTCTTGTCGTCAGTTGAGTATTGTTGTTAGTTAGTGATATTCTTGTCGTCAGTTGAGTATTGTTGTTAGTTAGTGATATTCTTGTCGTCAGTTGAGTATTGTTGTTAGTTAGTGATATTCTTGTCGTCAGTTGAGTATTGTTGTTAGTTAGTGATATTCTTGTCGTCAGTTGAGTATTGTTGTTTGTTAGTGATATTCTTGTCGTCAGTTGAGTATTGTTGTTAGTTAGTGATATTCTTGTCGTCAGTTGAGTATTGTTGTTAGTTAGTGATATTCTTGTCGTCAGTTGAGTATTGTTGTTAGTTAGTGATATTCTTGTCGTCAGTTGAGTATTGTTGTTAGTTAGTGATATTCTTGTCGTCAGTTGAGTATTGTTGTTAGTTAGTGATATTCTTGTCGTCAGTTGAGTATTGTTGTTAGTTAGTGATATTCTTGTCGTCAGTTGAGTATTGTTGTTAGTTAGTGATATTCTTGTCGTCAGTTGAGTATTGTTGTTAGTTAGTGATATTCTTGTCGTCAGTTGAGTATTGTTGTTAGTTAGTGATATTCTTGTCGTCAGTTGAGTATTGTTGTTAGTTAGTGATATTCTTGTCGTCAGTTGAGTATTGTTGTTAGTTAGTGATATTCTTGTCGTCAGTTGAGTATTGTTGTTAGTTAGTGATATTCTTGTCGTCAGTTGAGTATTGTTGTTAGTTAGTGATATTCTTGTCGTCAGTTGAGTATTGTTGTTAGTTAGTGATATTCTTGTCGTCAGTTGAGTATTGTTGTTAGTTAGTGATATTCTTGTCGTCAGTTGAGTATTGTTGTTAGTTAGTGATATTCTTGTCGTCAGTTGAGTATTGTTGTTAGTTAGTGATATTCTTGTCGTCAGTTGAGTATTGTTGTTAGTTAGTGATATTCTTGTCGTCAGTTGAGTATTGTTGTTAGTTAGTGATATTCTTGTCGTCAGTTGAGTATTGTTGTTAGTTAGTGATATTCTTGTCGTCAGTTGAGTATTGTTGTTAGTTAGTGATATTCTTGTCGTCAGTGAGTATTGTTGTTAGTTAGTGATATTATTGTCGTCAGTTGAGTATTGTTGTTAGTTAGTGATATTCTTGTCGTCAGTTGAGTATTGTTGTTAGTTAGTGATATTCTTGTCGTCAGTTGAGTATTGTTGTTAGTTAGTGATATTCTTGTCGTCAGTTGAGTATTGTTGTTAGTTAGTGATATTCTTGTCGTCAGTTGAGTATTGTTGTTAGTTAGTGATATTCTTGTCGTCAGTTGAGTATTGTTGTTAGTTAGTGATATTCTTGTCGTCAGTTGAGTATTGTTGTTAGTTAGTGATATTCTTGTCGTCAGTTGAGTATTGTTGTTAGTTAGTGATATTCTTGTCGTCAGTTGAGTATTGTTGTTAGTTAGTGATATTCTTGTCGTCAGTTGAGTATTGTTGTTAGTTAGTGATATTCTTGTCGTCAGTTGAGTATTGTTGTTAGTTAGTGATATTCTTGTCGTCAGTTGAGTATTGTTGTTAGTTAGTGATATTCTTGTCGTCAGTTGAGTATTGTTGTTAGTTAGTGATATTCTTGTCGTCAGTTGAGTATTGTTGTTAGTTAGTGATATTCTTGTCGTCAGTTGAGTATTGTTGTTAGTTAGTGATATTCTTGTCGTCAGTTGAGTATTGTTGTTAGTTAGTGATATTCTTGTCGTCAGTTGAGTATTGTTGTTAGTTAGTGATATTCTTGTCGTCAGTTGAGTATTGTTGTTAGTTAGTGATATTCTTGTCGTCAGTTGAGTATTGTTGTTAGTTAGTGATATTCTTGTCGTCAGTTGAGTATTGTTGTTAGTTAGTGATATTCTTGTCGTCAGTTGAGTATTGTTGTTAGTTAGTGATATTCTTGTCGTCAGTTGAGTATTGTTGTTAGTTAGTGATATTCTTGTCGTCAGTTGAGTATTGTTGTTAGTTAGTGATATTCTTGTCGTCAGTTGAGTATTGTTGTTAGTTAGTGATATTCTTGTCGTCAGTTGAGTATTGTTGTTAGTTAGTGATATTCTTGTCGTCAGTTGAGTATTGTTGTTAGTTAGTGATATTCTTGTCGTCAGTTGAGTATTGTTGTTAGTTAGTGATATTCTTGTCGTCAGTTGAGTATTGTTGTTAGTTAGTGATATTCTTGTCGTCAGTTGAGTATTGTTGTTAGTTAGTGATATTCTTGTCGTCAGTTGAGTATTGTTGTTAGTTAGTGATATTCTTGTCGTCAGTTGAGTATTGTTGTTAGTTAGTGATATTCTTGTCGTCAGTTGAGTATTGTTGTTAGTTAGTGATATTCTTGTCGTCAGTTGAGTATTGTTGTTAGTTAGTGATATTCTTGTCGTCAGTTGAGTATTGTTGTTAGTTAGTGATATTCTTGTCGTCAGTTGAGTATTGTTGTTAGTTAGTGATATTCTTGTCTTGTCAGTTGAGTATTGTTGTTAGTTAGTGATATTCTTGTCGTCAGTTGAGTATTGTTGTTAGTTAGTGATATTCTTGTCGTCAGTTGAGTATTGTTGTTAGTTAGTGATATTCTTGTCGTCAGTTGAGTATTGTTGTTAGTTAGTGATATTCTTGTCGTCAGTTGAGTATTGTTGTTAGTTAGTGATATTCTTGTCGTCAGTTGAGTATTGTTGTTAGTTAGTGATATTCTTGTCGTCAGTTGAGTATTGTTGTTAGTTAGTGATATTCTTGTCGTCAGTTGAGTATTGTTGTTAGTTAGTGATATTCTTGTCGTCAGTTGAGTATTGTTGTTAGTTAGTGATATTCTTGTCGTCAGTTGAGTATTGTTGTTAGTTAGTGATATTCTTGTCGTCAGTTGAGTATTGTTGTTAGTTAGTGATATTCTTGTCGTCAGTTGAGTATTGTTGTTAGTTAGTGATATTCTTGTCGTCAGTTGAGTATTGTTGTTAGTTAGTGATATTCTTGTCGTCAGTTGAGTATTGTTGTTAGTTAGTGATATTCTTGTCGTCAGTTGAGTATTGTTGTTAGTTAGTGATATTCTTGTCGTCAGTTGAGTATTGTTGTTAGTTAGTGATATTCTTGTCGTCAGTTGAGTATTGTTGTTAGTTAGTGATATTCTTGTCGTCAGTTGAGTATTGTTGTTAGTTAGTGATATTCTTGTCGTCAGTTGAGTATTGTTGTTAGTTAGTGATATTCTTGTCGTCAGTTGAGTATTGTTGTTTTAGTGATATTCTTGTCGTCAGTTGAGTATTGTTGTTAGTTAGTGATATTCTTGTCGTCAGTTGAGTATTGTTGTTAGTTAGTGATATTCTTGTCGTCAGTTGAGTATTGTTGTTAGTTAGTTGATATATTCTTGTCGTCAGTTGAGTATTGTTGTTAGTTAGTGATATTCTTGTCGTCAGTTGAGTATTGTTGTTTGTTAGTGATATTCTTGTCGTCAGTTGAGTATTGTTGTTAGTTAGTGATATTCTTGTCGTCAGTTGAGTATTGTTGTTAGTTAGTGATATTCTTGTCGTCAGTTGAGTATTGTTGTTAGTTAGTGATATTCTTGTCGTCAGTTGAGTATTGTTGTTAGTTAGTGATATTCTTGTCGTCAGTTGAGTATTGTTGTTAGTTAGTGATATTCTTGTCGTCAGTTGAGTATTGTTGTTAGTTAGTGATATTCTTGTCGTCAGTTGAGTATTGTTGTTAGTTAGTGATATTCTTGTCGTCAGTTGAGTATTGTTGTTAGTTAGTGATATTCTTGTCGTCAGTTGAGTATTGTTGTTAGTTAGTGATATTCTTGTCGTCAGTTGAGTATTGTTGTTAGTTAGTGATATTCTTGTCGTCAGTTGAGTATTGTTGTTAGTTAGTGATATTCTTGTCGTCAGTTGAGTATTGTTGTTAGTTAGTGATATTCTTGTCGTCAGTTGAGTATTGTTGTTAGTTAGTGATATTCTTGTCGTCAGTTGAGTATTGTTGTTAGTTAGTGATATTCTTGTCGTCAGTTGAGTATTGTTGTTAGTTAGTGATATTCTTGTCGTCAGTTGAGTATTGTTGTTAGTTAGTGATATTCTTGTCGTCAGTTGAGTATTGTTGTTAGTTAGTGATATTCTTGTCGTCAGTTGAGTATTGTTGTTAGTGATATTCTTGTTAGTGATATTCTTGTATTCAGTCAGTTGAGTATTGTTGTTAGTTAGTGATATTCTTGTCGTCAGTTGAGTATTGTTGTTAGTTAGTGATATTCTTGTCGTCAGTTGAGTATTGTTGTTAGTTAGTGATATTCTTGTCGTCAGTTGAGTATTGTTGTTAGTTAGTGATATTCTTGTCGTCAGTTGAGTATTGTTGTTAGTTAGTGATATTCTTGTCGTCAGTTGAGTATTGTTGTTAGTTAGTGATATTCTTGTCGTCAGTTGAGTATTGTTGTTTGTTAGTGATATTCTTGTCGTCAGTTGAGTATTGTTGTTTGTTAGTGATATTCTTGTTGTCAGTTGAGTTATTGAATACATTTGATAATATAATACTTTTCGATGCAAATATATTTAACACAGATTTGGAAATTTCATTATTTTCATCGCTGTGTAGTAATACAATCACTTTTATTATTTTTTATTTATTTACAAAAATGTTATCATTTTGAGGCTATCCCGGGTATTGATGACTGTTTTAGTTAACCTTTGTATGATTCTAGCATATTAAATGATAAAACATCACTGTATAAATAACTTCCTAATTTATAATAAGCTTTCATTCTTCCCCTATATGTCTGTTTAAGTGAGAGACAAAAGTTATTTACTTGCTTTAGCAAGATCAACGAACCGGACAAACTTTTTTTAGTATGGTTAAAAGTCTCAACGTTAATATGCCCAACAAATCTGGTACAAATCCAAGTACACTTTACAGAGTTATTAACCTAAAACCGCGAAAATGCGTTATCTCCGCATTACAAAAGATGTTTCAAAGTGATTCAGAGTCCAGATCCGACAATGGATCCAGATCAAATATGGAAACAGCAGTCCCTTACTGACTTCACACCTAGTGTAATGTTTACTGAGTACATTGGTCTATTAGTTTTCGAGATACGCACGCTGAAACAGACACGCACATATACATATGAACCCGACTGCAAACAAAACAAACAGAAAGCAACGGTAGAGAAACAGTATCTCCATTGTTTATGTTAACATCTACACTATATATTGATAAAGCTACGTTACAAAAATAATGCCCTACGATGTTACAAAATAATATCAAAATAAGATGTGAGTGCGTTCTAAGAGTGGTAGTTAGTGTGAATTTTGGGCAACAAACTGCTTACGATTCTATGCTAAACAATTATTTGGTAAAAGTATGAATGTGTTTTTCTTCTTTTATTTTTGTAACTGACGATTTTGTTTGTTTTTGAAGTTCGTGCAAAACTACACGAGATTTATCTGCGCAAGCAGCCCCGAATTTAGCAGTGTAAGACTAGAGGGAAGGCAGCTAGCCATCACCACCCACCGCTAACTCTTGAGCTACTCTTTTACCAACGAATAGTGGGATTGACTGTCACATTATAACGCCCCACGGCTGAAAGGGCGAGCATGTTTAGCGCGACGGGGATGCGAACCCGCGACTCTCAGATTACGAGTCGAACGCCTTAACACGCTTGGCTATGCCAAGTTTGAGAGCTCAAATCTCACCATGTAGCCCTTGAGTAGCTTTGAGCTTATCAACAAATATACAAATATGTTTTTACTACATACATTTACTTCAATTTATATGGTAGATTTCATTATTGCAACAATAAAAGAGTCAAAAGGAGAAAACTTGCGATTTATTTAAAATGAATTACAGTTTAAAATATTATGAAGGTTAAAACGTTTAAAAATTATATTTGAAGGAGACATAATCAGGTCAAAAAACAAGCAACGTATATTTTTGGATAAAAATAGGCGAATATTGCTTGAACGTACAATTCTTTTTTCCTTTGAGTAAGAAACTGTAAAAATGTTTTAATACATATCGTGGATAGAAACCCATACAACTTTTAATCATTAGCGTAAATGCCCTACAGTGCGATTATCATTAACTTCTTAACTGTTAACCTTGAGTGTTAGCAATATAATTACAATTATTATTAATAACGTTGTGGTGATAGCAGATGTTCTTGTTGTAATAATCTTAGTGTACAATGTCTACCTGTACTTAGTTGTATCCAATATGGAACACACAAATTAAAGGGAAAGCAACAAATCAGTGAAATATTAGTTCTTGTGATACTTTTACCTGACCGAACATGAAATTTCAATGTTTCTCTTACAACACAAATGACAAGACACGTTTTCTTCAGCAATGGAATACGACGTATAAACTGTAGTGTTCACACATCCAAACATGAGATCCACACGACATGCCTGGGGCCCGACATGGCCAAGCGTGTTAAGGCGTTATCCGAGATTCTTACAACAGAGCCATCTACAATCCTGAAAAAAAAATAAACATGAGAAACTGAAATGGTTTTGAGTTTGTCTACTTCGTTTTTTGTTTTATATTTAATTTAGTTGAAATTGACATTCATATGGGGCAACAGAAATAACACAGTTATATTAAATAACATATTTAGTACAAATGTAACAATTTTCTTTCTTCAATGATTAAGAACTTAGAATTTTGTTTTACTAACTTCTTTTATTAAAATATAATTTGCCTTCCCTCCGGAGAATAATTAAACATATTAACCACAACAAAAAATCTAATATTAATATACTACTAAACTTTTATTCAAATACTTAATGTAGGGTAGGTTTTATTATATAAAACTCCTTTACATTATCCTTAATACACCTAATATGTAGTAAAATAGGCGTTATTTCTTCTTCTGCCCTGACTGGCATTTATTGGTACACCGCACATACATTTGTAGAATATTTTGAATAAATGAATAGTGTAGTGTATCAAATCACTGCTGTATAAATATTGTAAGTCATAAAATTATAAATTATTGAAGAGACGTAAGAGTCGTTATACTTCGTACCTGAGGATGCCCGTCGCTAGCGGTATGTCTACGGATTTACAACGCTAAAATCAGGGGTTCGATTCCCCTCGGTGGGCTCAGCAGATAGCCCAATGTGGCTTTGCTATAAGAAAAAACACGTACCTCATCATACACTGGAGTGACCGTTTTAGGTAAAGAAATCATCTTACCTCACTTTCCCCAACTGCCCCCTCCTAGTGGTACAGCAGTCTTCTATAACTAGAAACAGGGTTTTGATACCCGTGGTGAGAAGAGCACAGATAACCTACAGTGTAGCTTTGCGCTTAATTCTAAACAAACAATCACAAATATAAGCGTCACCACCACAAATATTAAATAAGATAAAATAATTATATTAATTTTTATACATAAAATTTAAACACAAATAAAATAACGCTGGAACTTATTTTTCTACAACAGAAACCTATGTAAAATAGAAGATTCTGTTTGTTTTGAAATTAAGCACAACGCTACATAGCGGATTATCTCTGATCTATCCACCATTGAAGCGCATGTGCGAACATAATTTGGGGTTATATTATACCAGGTTTTTTTAAAAAGATATTTCATATTTGTTTTACTTCGAGAGTAGATATAATAGCTCATTATGTTTTACTGTGCAGAGAAAGATAGTAAATTTTAGAGTTTAATACAAAACGAAAAGTGCTTTTGGTGGTAGAAGTATAAAACATTTGTAAGTGATTTAACTGCCTGCTGCCATCTACCAGTGGAAAAGTATAACATATTAACAAAATGTCCACAATTTTTATAAACATAAGTACCTGAAATAAACGTTAGACTTTATAGCCAGTCAGTTTAATACCAAATAAATGGTCTCCATGAAATGTCTTTGCAGGAAAACAATTTGAGACCACTTATAATGATAGCAACAGGGTTGTGAAATGTTTCGAAATATAGTATTAGAAAAATATTAACCTCATTAATTCGTAAAATCGTGTAAAGGTCATTTCAACTACATACTTGTTTTGAATAAAAAATTGCAGAGGAATTAAATAGATGAACAGAATTTTCACATTTTACCTTCCAAAATGTTGTTAGACAGCGAGGTTTTGCTGGGGTTTCCTGTTTTCTTAAGTAAATGCAGTAGAAAGATATTTGAGTTTAAACTTTGTGGAGAAGGTCACCAATGAAATTAAAGGCTCTATCGGTAAATACGAAAGCGAAACTCCAATGAATATTTGAAATGAAAGGTATATTTTACAAAGAAATTTCATCTGATTTATAAGATTTTACAATAAAACTAAGTAAACGTTGTTGTTTTTTCAATCTTCTGTAACAATAATAAATGGGAGGGGTCCCCGGTTTTAGTTTGAATAGTTTATTTGTGTATATTTTAAATTGTAATTAAAGTAAAATAAAATAAAGTTTATAATGAAACAGTTGATCTAATGTACAGGTAGGTACTATAAAGGTAGGTAATATACAGTGAGGTTATAATGTACAATGGGTAATAATGTACAGGTATGTAGGTACAGGTAATAATGTACAATGTAGGTAATATACAGTGAGGTTATAATGTACAAGTAGGTAATGATGTACAGATATGTAATGTGCAGGTAGGTAATGTCTGCTAGGTATCCGATACCTCAAAGAACTTCACAGCAAGGTTTCGAGAACCTAACTAGAGTTGGTTAATTTACAATTTTTAACAAATATTCCTCTTTGATTAAATGTAAGAATTAAAACATGTTTTAATCTGGAAAAACAGTGGTCATCATCATTGCCCTTGTATTACGTTTGTTGTTTTGAGTTTTGCCTCAGATGAGGCCCTCTGGCTAAGTTACCTCTGAATCCAACCGATAGCTCATCTCATTACACAAAAGTCGTAATGCAAAATAATATGTATTTGTTTCCAACCATATGGTACAACTATTCGCTTTAGAGAGAACAGTGGAATTTATTGGTCCAAAGAATGATTTATAGCCAAATGGACTTGACTCCAAACGAACCAGAAATCTGTAGAAATGACTCAGTCCTGCCCTATCACATTTCAGCCATCAAAGTATTCAAAAAGTGAAAGAAACTTTGAGCTTACAAAAATTGTTTTAGGTAATTACAATGGTCAAAATAATTCTTTCATGTTATGAATAAATTCGTTTTTGATTGAAGCTTGTATTGCACTAGATGTATTTTAATCTGTATTCTACTTGTGCTGATGTTATATAACGTTATTAAGTTTAAACCTGTTCAAGGTCTACTAGGACCTCGGAAGTTCTATTTAATAAACCTTATGAATTAATGCGTATTGTAACATAAATTAAGAAAGTGTCATAACCAAGAAAAATTGTATAAAATTAACAGTTAAATGGCACTATTTGATTACAGTGGTTCACGAGTTGTCGTGAGGTGGCGTTGAATACCTGTCTTCTCCCAAGTGTATCTCTTTAAAATTAGGAACAGCTAACGCAGATAAACCGTATAATAACTTTGCACTATATTCAACAAAAACAAATCAGCAACCATACTTTGGAGAATTAGATACACACACTGATAACTATGTGTAATTGCCAACATGTTTCAACACGCATGGTGTGTACTTATCGAATGTTAGAAATGTATGAATTGTAGGCAATAATCGATAAGCTATATAAAAATTGGCAGTTGTCGCATGCTGACTTTTTCACTGCAAAAAAAAAAAAAAATAATAACTTGGTTTGTGCTTCTGTTTAACTGGTAATAATGTTTATAATTTTACTGGATTCACTTTTATCGTACAAGAATGTTATCTGTAGATTTTAATTTCCTCTGTCTTTAAGGCACTGCTGTTTAAGGCACTTCACTCACCATCTGACTCTCGTGCACTCGAATCCTGTCCCTCCAAATGCAGTGGTGTTATAACGTGATGAGCCCCCTGCTAGTACAGCGGTATTATTCCGGATTTACAACGCTAAAATCAGGGGTTCGAATCCCCTCGGTGGGCTCAGCAGATAGCCCAATGTGGCTTTACTATAAGAAAACACACACAGACATAACGTGATGAACCTAAAAGTTGGCGGTGGGTGATATTAACTGTCTATTATTACAAAAATTGCCCTGGAGCAGCTTTTCACAAAGTAACCACAAAAGAAAAATCTCTTCCACTGACTTTATAGAAAATGCCTTTCTATTCCAGACTGGAATATGTTAAAGGAAATAAATCACGAATTGACAGTACAGTAAATGCTGGTAAAACACTTTTAACTTGACCATAAACATGATTGAACGTTTGTATTTATATTTACAGAAACATCAAGTTTATGTTTCATGCATTATAATCAAAGTCATGAACGAGTATTTCCTAAATTTGTCTTCTAGCAACGACTTTCAACCATTGTAAATGTACATATAACGAACACTTCGACTTGTTTCTTAAAGTCAATCATAGTCGCGGTTTACTTTTCTTATTATGAACATTAAAATATTTAAAATAGTCCCTTTAAATTTGAATGCTGTTTTCACCAATTAAGATTTAAGATATGGAAAGGTGAAAAGTTTCAAATGAATCCTAATTACATGTATTTTGTTACGTAAAGAAAAAAACTAGAAATAGGCTTTTTTATTGATAAAAAATCATTTCTTGTTGATGGAGGTCTATTTTTTCCTGTGCTTCGCATGGCCAGGTGGTTAGCGCGCTCGACTCGTAATTTGAGGGTTACGGGTTCGAATTCTCGTCACACAAAACATATTCGCCCTCTCAGCCGTGAGGACGTCATAAATGCGATCAATCTCACTATTCGTTGGTGAAAGAGTAACCTTGATGGTAGGTAGTTATGACTATCTACCTTCCCTCTTGTCTTACACTGCTAATATCCATTGTGTAGCTTTAGGCGAAATTCAAAACCAAACAAACAATTTTCCTATAGAATGTGATAAAAAGGCCGCCCAAGGCGGGTAAAATGGTCCCAATTTAATTCATAGCAAATGCAATTTAAAATATTGCTGCATTTAGCACATACATTTATATCACTTACATCAACGTGTAAATAGTTTCATTGAAACATTGTCATCCTAGGAAACTCCACGATCATCAGGACAAAAATACAACATTGTAAACAAGTATGATGAAGTAGCGTCCATTCTTATATAGGAAAACATTTCTTAATAATTGCCATAGGAAAGCTTTGTACACACTACTGCACCTACAGAAATGTCGAGACAACAAAATCAGGATCAAATGTCTCATTTTCACAATAAAACCACTGAAAAAGAGGTGAAATGCCAATCATGAGACCAAATCACTATCTTTCGTTGTCCACAGGTTTGACTCGAAAACCTTCTGAAGGTGTGTTTTCCTATATGCTTCTGAGATAAACAGTTTTCGGGTACCATATGACAATTATCTCTTCAACTTTCCTTTGGTTAGTTGGAATAAACATGGATATAGTTTAGCTTGGGTTGTAATTTGAAATTTTGTTGCCTTCCTAGGATCAACCTAATTAACGACACGCTCTTTGTCGATTATTAATATTAGTAAAAGCTGGTAACACAATGTTTTTTTGAAATATTAGGACGGTATACCTACCAAGAATAGCTGAAGAACTGAGATGAAACAGCTAGGAATCTTAATTGAAGAACTAGGACGGTGTACTAATCTAAAGGACTAACAATATGCAAGGACCTGCTTCACCTAAAGGACTAAAGCGATGTTCTTACCAACTTTACCTGAAACATTTCCAATCCTAAGTAAAAAGTGAAGATAATGCTCATTTAATTTCATTTAGAGCAATAAGATGACAGACGTATAAACTTTATAGGACTAAGATGGTGTAATTATCAGGTTTATGTATAGGACTAAGATATATTTATCAGGACCAAATGTAAATGTTTGTACAATACCACTGATACTGGTCTTCTAAACGTAAAAAGTAAAAAAAAATACTCAATATTAATCAATTCACAACTCATCTTCTCAAAACTGGAACAATGTTCTTAGAACATCGAAACGAAATGAACTGGTTTAATTATTAAATTTAAAACCAGTTTGTAAATAATCTGCATAGACAAACAAAAAGCATTTTGTAATTAATGAACAAACTGAAATGTTCTAATTTTTTGTTATTTTCATTTATTCTTCATTTGTGTTCGCTGCTTTCTTTCCCTATACATTTACTTTACGTATGTTTCAATGAAAGTATTGTCACAACAGCTAAACAAATCTATTCGTGCAAAGTTTCTACGACTGTTTGTTTGTTTGTTTTGGAATATCGCGCACAAGAACTATCTGCGCTAGCCGTCCCTAATTTAGCAGTGTAAGACTAGAGGGAAGGCAGCTAGTCATCACCACCCACCGCCAACTCTTGGGCTACTCTTATACCAACAAATAGTGGGATTGACCGTCGATTTATAACGCCCCCACGGCTGGGAGGACGAGCATGTTTGGCGCGAACCCGCGATCCTCAGATTGCGAAGCGCACGCCTTAACGCGCTAGGCCATGCCAGGCCCCAGTATAATTTTTAGTGTTTCTATAATATTAATACTCCAATCTGGGTGAAGAGTTTTGTTAGATTTAGGAAATGATGCAAGTAAGTGAAGTAATTGCTGCTTTGGTTTGGTTATAATTATGCTCAAACTTACACAGTGAGCGATTTTGCTCTGCCCACTACAGGTATCGAAACCCGGTTTCTCGCTTTGTGAGTCCACTATGAGAAAAAGATCTACTAAGAGTTACTAAAGTTCTTGTTTCAAGGATGTTACGCTTGGCCCCTAGTGGCACAGCTAAATGTCTGCAGACTCACACCTCTAGAAACCAGGTTTCGATACCTGTGGCTGACAGAGCACATATAGTCCACTGTGTAATTTTGTGCTTAATTCAAAACAAACAAACAAAAGCTACGTGTCACGTATTATGTAAAAAATGATTAATGTTTGCTTTAAAAATAACTATTTATATAATTCGTAGAAAATAAAACATCTTACCAAACCTAGTATATTTTAACATTGTTTGCCTTGTATAAACCGTAGTTCATTTGTAGTTCACAATTATATTTAAAATAATATATAACACAGACATTAATAATGTAGTTTATGTATTAAAATATACGTATTACGTCTATAAACTTCATGAAATATAGTAAGAATGTACAGGTAAAGAAGATGTCCATTGTTGAACTACATTTCACACTTTCACAAAACTCTTTTTTTGAATAAAATGGTGTCTTGTTTTATGTTTACTCACGAAATACAAATATCATTTTATTACAGTTTTTACAGTAAGGAGGAATTTCTTTAGAGTACGTACGACGTTTAGATCACTGGTGTACTTAAGAATGATGAACCAGTGATCAAAGCATCGAACGTGTTCTGAAAATGTTCGTCCAACTGTTAAAGTTGTAAATTGTAACAGACTTTCTGTTCTTTAACTGTATTCGTACTTTTGCACAAAAGAAAGCAAAATTAATTTTATTTACAAATAATTTATTATATTTCTATCTGGAGATAATGAACTTGTGTGAAATTGTTTTTATTATATGATTAAATAATTAACTGGGAGAAAATTAAAACACTTTGACATTTACAAAAATGTTCACGTTTATTCTAATTTAGTTCTCCCAAAACAAAACACGTTCCTGTTGTCAGTTCTACCAGACAGAAATAACACCATGTCTACTGTCAGTTCTACCAGACAGAAATAACACTATACCTATTGTCAGTTCTACCAGACAGAAATAACACTATACCTATTGTCAGTTCTACCAGACAGAAATAACACTATACCTATTGTCAGTTCTACCAGACAGAAATAACACTATACCTATTGTCAGTTCTACCAGACAGAAATAACACTATACCTATTGTCAGTTCTACCAGACAGAAATAACACTATACCTATTGTCAGTTCTACCAGACAGAAATAACACTATACCTACTGTCAGTTCTACCAGACAGAAATAACACAATACCTGTTGTCAAATTAATTATCAAAGTAACATTCTCCTTCTAGTCTGACTAAAAGAGATGTGTGAAACATTTCTAGACCATAGAGGGCCACTGATATCCATAGCTTTCTAAACTGGTCTTTCATTTATCTAGTAGTTTCTTTAGCTGTTTCTTGATTCATCTAGTAGTTTCTTTAGCTGTTTCTTGATTCATCTAGTAGTTTCTTTAGCTGTTTCTTGATCCATCTAGTAGTTTCTTTAGCTGTTTCTTGATCCATCTAGTAGTTTCTTTAGCTGTTTCTTGATCCATCTAGTAGTTTCTTTAGCTGTTTCTTGATCCATCTAGTAGTTTCTTTAGCTGTTTCTTGATCCATCTAGTAGTTTCTTTAGCTGTTTCTTGATCCATCTAGTAGTTTCTTTAGCTGTTTCTTGATCCATCTAGTAGTTTCTTTAGCTGTTTCTTGATCCATCTAGTAGTTTCTTTAGCTGTTTCTTGATCCATCTAGTAGTTTCTTTAGCTGTTTCTTGATCCATCTAGTAGTTTCTTTAGCTGTTTCTTGATCCATCTAGTAGTTTCTTTAGCTGTTTCTTGATCCATCTAGTAGTTTCTTTAGCTGTTTCTTGATCCATCTAGTAGTTTCTTTAGCTGTTTCTTGATCCATCTAGTAGTTTCTTTAGCTGTTTCTTGATCCATCTAGTAGTTTCTTTAGCTGTTTCTTGATCCATCTAGTAGTTTCTTTAGCTGTTTCTTGATCCATCTAGTAGTTTCTGCTGTTCTTGATCCATCTAGTAGTTTTCTTAAGCTGGTTCTTCATTAATCTAGTAGGTTAATATACAGCTTTTATCCACTTCGTAGTTTGACAACGTTTCTTGATCCATCTCGTATATTAACACGTTCTGTCTGATCCATGTAACAGATTACCTCTTTATCCATCTCATTGCTTGATAACCTGCTTCTTGTCCATATAGCAGATAAAGTATCTCAAGGAAACGAGCTTGTGCCACCAATTCTATTATTACAATATACATGAAACTGTCGAAAACCATAAAACGCTGTTGACAGATTCGGTCGTTACGCATGAGCTACTAGGAGGGTGGATAAGGTATTTTCTAATCACTTCTGTCTTTTGATAGGTCTTACAACGTATATGTTTGTAAAATATTCCGTAGAAGTATTAGCAAATTAAAGAGTTGTTCCACAGGATTTACTCAATAAATTGTGTGGTTTAGATTATATCAGTTTATACTTTTGTATTTATTTATTTATCACTAATATAGCAATCTAAACATCTCTTACTCTAATTTTTTACTTTATTGTAACACTTAAAACTTGTTCCAGGAAATGTAGGCAGAACATGACATTTAAATAACAGTTATGTTTTGCTGTCATTTCTAAAGTGTAGTTTTGGATCGCTGACAGAGCCTGTGTGAACAGCTATGTATAAGTGCCTGTGTGGTCAGCTACGTATAAGGTATAAGTGCCTGTGTGGTCAGCTACGTATAAGCAGTGCCTGTGTGATCAGCTACGTATAAGCAGTGCCTGTGTGACCAGCTACGTATAAGCAGTGCCTGTGTGACCAGCTACGTATAAGCAGTGCTTGTGTGACCAGCTACGTATAAGGTGTGCTTGTGTGGTCAGCTACGTATAAGCAGTGCCTGTGTGGTCAGCTACGTATAAGCAGTGCTTGTGTGGTCAGCTACGTATAAGGAGTGCCTGTGTGGTCAGCTACGTATAAGCAGTGCTTGTGTGGTCAGCTACGTATAAGGAGTGCCTGTGTTGTCAGCTACGTATATAGTGCTTGTGTTTCAGCTATATATAATATATATAATCCTAACACGTATTCGTTATTCTTAGTTTTACTAACCTTACTTTGTCAAGTCACAGAAATCTCGTTTATTAAAATAAAACCTTATTTAAAGCTTACTTAACTTACACAAGTGTCAAGTTATAATTTCACTCAAGTTACATAAGTGCCAAATAAACTACTAATTTATGAAAATACTCTTTTTGACCGTTTCTACAACATACAATAATTTATTTTGTTTTTAGTTTGAAATTAAGACAGGAAGGTAAATTTTATAACACCATTTAGGTTTCATATTTTCATACAACAGAATGTGGTAAGTTCTTTCTATAGTATTATGTGTCGTCATTCTTCACGGATTACCGGATCATTCCATTCATCTTGCACGAGTTCTAAGTTTTTCATTTCAAAATAATCTTACTATAATTGTCATGTTTTTTATATATCATACTTCGATTATTTGAAAGCCTAATAAAAATTAAAATAACTGAAACTAGTGCAAAGGCATTCAGGTTATACTTAAGTAACTTTTCGAATATTTACGACCTCTTTATGTATGCAATTTATATTTTGAATGTAATTTCTCTTTGTTTAATTGGAAAATCTCAACCGTATTTAGGTTCAACTGATGAATCAATCTAGTTTACCAGCTTACATAAACTAATGAATCCATGAAGAATTTTCTTCAGCCAATTGTCCAAAGGTTCTCGTATTGTAACCGTGACAGTGGAGGACAATTTTTCCGTCGTTATTACCCCAAAATTCTTGGTTGTTGGTCACATAACAGATAGCAAAAATCAGTCGATAGCCATCAGTCATGAGAGGAACAGGCAAATTACAAGAAAACTTATCTGATAACCCATCGCAGGATCCGTAAATGTAGTTGGCCAGAATATCTTTGTGAGATAACCACTCGTTAGTTGTGTAGCGGGCAAGCACTTTTTTTCTAAAGAAGTGTTGAAAACTCGCACACAACAATGAATGTTTAAATCAGATACAACAATGTTCTCAAAACAGACCTTTGGTTACGAACTTGATCATTAAAACCTTTTATGTGATAGACTGGAAAAATAGGGTGTTTATACACGACTGCTCTGAGAAGTGGCAAATAGAGTGGTTCTATCGGCAAAGGGATTCAGTGTTATGTACTGAAAAGTCAAACCAACTGAAGAACCACAAGAGGTATCTGTTTGGGAAGGTACCTTAAGATCACTGAAAGCAGATGTTGGGATATTAGGTAAATCATCTTCTAGTCCTATATACCGCACGACCTCCAGGTCAAGACCTAATGCATCGGCGAAACGCACAATTTTCCTGATGCATGGATTTCTGAGAGGGATTTTCACAGACTTAAGAGAAGTACTGCGAACAAGGACCTTTGGTTCGTGTCTGTTTTCTTCTTTACTACATTTAAGAAGAAACCATTTTGAGTCTGCTTTCTTCTTGTCGCTCTAATAATGTTTCTAGCTTGAAATGCCGTGAAATCTCACCTCCTTTAATCAATTGATATTTTCTGGCTCTTCCTTGGGATTCAATAAATCCCTAGTATTTCGTTTTCTTTCAACTACTGACTTTTCTTCTTCCTGTATATTAACTAATATGTTTGTCTTTGACAAGAGACTAAATTCCAAGTTATCATGTAACTTGTTGGCATTTCTTCTATAATAATTTAATGAATCTTCAAAGTCGGATGTATCAACTGCATCCAGTATATCAATATATTCGTCAAACGGAGAGGTTATACCGCTATCTTTCATCTGGTTGGAGTTATAGACATTTCCCAGTATAGTGTAACCATTCCCTTGAAAGTTTAGCTCTTTAACACTATTCCTACCACTGTCAACATCGTAAGATGGCTCAAAACCTTCTGATTCGGATTTCGATAATGTCCAGCTCTTCGTATAATTCTCAAGTTTCTCGTACAAAACGCGATGTTCGTTGTTATCCATTACCTGTGAACTTCGAATTTCATTTTCCACTCTATAATCCCCTAATAGAGTTTCAACTCTCTGCGAAAACAGAATCAATTTTAAAACTTAGTTGGAAATATTGTTCACATCCTGTCACACGTTCAGAAACACTACTTGACTTATTAACAACAGTTTCATTGTACTCTAAGTTAATAAATGAAGAATCGTCCGTCACCTCCTACAACAAAATCTTCCTTGTTCACAGAAAGCATTGTCTTATTTTAAAACCCCACCGAGCGTAAAACTAAAACTTGTTTTCCACAGATGTGGCAAGTGGTCATCGACCAAAAAAATCACCTAAGTTGTAAGTTGCACATTTCAAATGACTGCATCCAATCTGAAAACTTTGTGTGCTGCTAGTCTCAGCTGAAAGATCTCTATTTAACACTCCTACGAAAAGTGGGGCCAAATAGGCCCCAGAGCAACTTGAAAGGTTATTAATATTAGGCTAATAATTTTGTATTTAAATGAAATTGCCATTTAAATCCATTAATGAACGGATTAACGAGATTCCCACTGTCCCTATCTACTATCTAGCGAAACCACAGCCAGGGGAACGGGCTTGGAGAAATCAGGACAAGAAACGTCTTTTCGTAGGAGTGTTAATGTGTTCGGCAAGATATTGGCAACTTGCCAAACTCAAGCGAGAAATGTCACGTGGCTGTAAACCGGGCAGCCCTTTTAGAGACTTTACTTAGACTATGACCTTGCTGTAACCTGCTTTTAAAATTAATTCTGGATCAGAAGCAAGTGTGATTTCCGTCACACGAATAATAATCACCGCAATTAGTCATGACAGCATAAATAGAGGATTCAAAAATATATACAACCTGATTTGGCATGCATCCATTGGAGACCTTCAAACGTCAAGCTGGTCGATTGTTTAACTTGTACCAGACTGTATTACCATTTAAATGTATCATTCGAAGTCTGATAACATTTCCATCAGAGGTAGTTTTGCACAAAATATATTTTATATATCTCTTATATTCGTATAACACATTAAATTCACAACGAGTCTAATATATGTGTCAGAATTAGGAACAGCTAGCGAAAACAGCGCTTTAGCTTTGCACGAATATTCTAAACAAACTATATGAAGTTGGACTAAAAGAATTAATTTTATACATCTCAAAAGTTATCTTCATGAGTTTGAAGTGAGCTCAACCTATTTACACATCACTGCAGATTGTTGCAACTGTAAGGGAAACATTCTGATTCAATACGATAACCTGAAGTTTATTTTGTCATAAAAAACTATTTTTATTGCACATTTTGTTTTTGATATCTTAACTGTCTCAAAGAAGGCACTGGCAGTAGTTACATAGTAATGGTGAGCTTTGTTTGAGTGGAATTTTACCTGTTCAGGTTGTGGTGACCTTCGATTTTGCCTTGCTATGGTTTTTAAGGTTGTGGTTATTAATGTGTGTTTTCTTTGTTAAATGCGTTGTTTTCATTTTTCTATAATCGACATAACGGGTAATAGCTTCCGTTTATTTTGTATTACACAATTACCATGACATCTTTAGACGATACGTTAAAAACTGATGTCTGTCATACCCCATACATTATGGCTATATACATTTATGACAACTAACATTTTCCCTTGGTCTGCAATATTAAAAATAACCAGTAAATTGAAATATTGTTTTGATCTATTGCAATAGCGGTGACAAAAGCAGCTTTAATTGTGAAAAGTACCTTCGAATAATAAAGACAGTTAGATTCTTGTTATGTAGTCTAGTAAGGTGTATCTGTTGGAAAACCTAGCTCAATTCCGATTGTATACACAGTTATTACATAACAAAATACTTATGTTATATAACTGAGAGATATCTTATGAATATAACTGTCTAGGTGATTAATTTAATTAGTTAAGTGTGTGGTTAAAGCTAGTAGGGCCTGGCATGGCCTAGCGCGTTAAGGCGTGCGCTTCGTAATCTGAGGGTCGCGGGTTCGCGCCCGAGTCGCGCCAAACATGCTCGCCCTCCCAGCCCTGGGGGGTGTTATAATGTGACGGTCAATCCCACTTTTCGTTGGTAAAAGAGTAGCCCAAGAGTTGGCGGTGGGTGATGATGACTAGCTGCCTTCCCTCTAGTCTTACACTGCTAAATTAGGGACGGCTAGCACAGATAGCCCTCGAGTAGCTTTGTGAGAAATTCCAAAACAAACAAAACAATAAACCTAGTAAATAGGAGTTAAAGATGCCCGATGGATTTCTTCTATAGTTTATAAATATTTGTATAGGTTGAAGAAACTAGTTGAGTTCCTGTTCGATGGTCTTTGAATACAAGTTAGTGAAGGACTGGAGAAACTAAGTCTTCGAGAGAGGAACTCAAATAATATAACGGGTATTATTTTTCTATGATGGTTATTCGTTTAAACTGTAAATATATATATGTATACAAATAGCAATTTTTATACTTTATTATCAATGTATAATATAAAAATGTATTATAAAAGCAAGAAATATATTTATTCAATTAAAATGTTTAAAATACTAAATTAAGGTATCGTTAGGCTTAAAGAATTTTACATTTTCTATTATTAATAACTCACATTTGCAGTTTTCTTTCGGTTTCACGTAATCGATACAGTACGTAAACTCATTTTAAATCTCTATCTTGAGATCCAATTGAAGTGGTTCTTAAGCTTACATTTCTCTGGGCTTCCACACCAACAGTTGAAAGATATCCTTGGTGTGTGGAAGAACTAGCTCTCATTTTGATCTGTTTTATTGCTTTGTGAAAAGTTACATGTTATCTTTCAGTTCTTGATATTTGGAACAGAGTAATTAATCCTTTTATCATAGGAAATACTAGGTTGATACATCAGATTTCAGGCGAGATATTAATCTGAGAACTCCGTCTTCACATGAAGTGTAATATTGATACATCTACCTTCATGTGAGGTTCTATATTTGATGGTGTGAAACATTATAACTGAATACACTTGGAGAAGAAATCAAAGCAATAATTTGTTGCTTAAGCATGAAAGTAATTTTACAATGATATACTGCTGGCCAACATCTTAATGAACATAAAGAAAAAATATGCATTTTGCGTTGTTAGACTCAACCACTTATTTAAGTAGAGTTTCAACAACATCAATGCTCACAACCTGCTCCTCAGCATCACTATGTGACACAAGGATGATGCCAGTGAAGTGCGGGTGAAAAAGAACACCTGAGACCTAGGCAAGGGGTTTCTCAGAATCCTCAGCCACAGTCCTGCCAGCAGGGAAGCCTGGGCCACCTCGGAGGCACCATCTCCCTCGGCTGACCCCAACACTTATTGGAATTATTATTTACAACAAGAGTTAATATTTAATGGCTGTTACATTTTTCATACCCAGAAAGTTCAAAACAATTATTTGAAAGGGGATAGTTATGACAAATTTGGTTACATAACTCAGTAAGAGAGTAAAATGTTGTATTTCAAATTCATTACTGCTGAGGATATACAAAATTCCAAAGGCCTCAGTGATAAACATATAAATAGCAGTGGCAAATTGAACAGAAGTGTACAGTTAGAAAATGTGAAATTAACCATACTTTGAGTGTACACTTTTACTGGTTGTTATTTAAAATGAATTTAACAGTTTGATAGAAATATGGAGAATAACTTGTTACAGGGTATTCTAAATTAGTTCAGCTTGTGAAGTGGATTCTAAAATAATTTAATCAACCAAAGTGGACATTTAACATGAAATGAACTGTCACATTTAAAATGTAACTATGGTCATCATAGTCTAAAGATTTTTTGTATGTACATTTAACTTGTTTTAAATATATAATTTTAAAATAAGTAGATAACTTGCTGCATGCTATTTTCAAATTTATCACCAACAAGTCACAGGTATCTACTGTAGAAGAATCCTAAAACTTTGACGTATATAGTATCTGACCAGGAGTTGAATGTAAAAATCTTCACAAGTATGCAGTGGAGTTAAAGTATTGATAGAAGTCACATATTTAGTTCCTTTTTGGTTACTCTGTCTCAAAACTGGAAAGTCTCACCTAAATACTGAAATTCATTAAGTTCTTATTTACTTTTGCTGGTGGCATACACAACATGATTAGATAGTGGTGAGGTCCACTATAAAGTAATGAAAAATAAATACGAGACAGAGAAAAGTTTAGTTCAGGAAATTAGTATAGAAGTAATTATAAGGGTAGGCTTAATTCTTACTATCATAATAACAGAAGTAAAAGATATAAAATAGATAACTTTAGAGCATTAGTAGGAATGAAAGATTTTGATATAATGGGAATAACTGAAATATGGTTAACCAAAGATGATGTGTGACAAAAATTTCTTTCAAATATAGTGGTAAAGGCTTTTCAATGAATAAAGTATGAAAGAGAGAAGTGGATTTACATGTAAAATGTGAATTACATCCTATTTTAGTTAAAGATATCAAAGATAACAGTAATGAGCTTGAATCCAGTGAAGGTTCTATAAGTGGATATAAAGGAAAATGACATTTAATGGGAATTTGTTACAAACAACCAAACGATATTGACAAAACTCAAACAGTTACAATGAGATTAAGGTTTCAGCTGTTAGTGAAGCCATAATTATGAGTGATTTTAATTTCAAGCATACACATCAGGAAATGCTACAGTCAACTTGTAAGATAGAAAGGTTTTTTGTAAATGTTCACAATGACTTTTTTTACCAATTGGTCAAGGAATTTACTAGAAACTGCTATTTGAGATTTGTTGTAACTTCAAAAATATAGGTAGGAAACTGGGAAACACATGGGTACAAATGAACACTGCTGTATTAAGTTTGATGTTTTTTTCCTGCATATTGAAATCAGAATATTTTGCTTCCAAATTTTAAAAATCAAATTTTAAAGGGAAACCACAAAAATTATCTGTTGTGAATTGGGCAGCTGTGTTATGCTGAGACTCTGAGCAAATGTGGAAAATCTTTAACGAAAAAAAATTCAATATTCAAGGTAAATATTTTCCTTACAGAAAGAACAGGGTAGCAACAAGTAAAAACAATGTTGGCTCACAAACAGTATTGGAAATAAAATGAATGAGAAACAAAATAAATTGAAAATTAACTGATGTAACTCCTCTTATCAACAGGGGTGATGAAAATTGTCCCAGTGCTTATAGACCCATTAGTCTTACATCAGTTGTAGATCACATTTTGGAGAGTCTGATAAAAAGAAAAACTTCAAAAAAGTTATTTAACCAAGTTTAGAATTTTATTGGACAGCTAACATGGTTTCACTGATGGAAAACCTTGCCTTACAAATCTTATAACATTTTTTCCAAAGGTTATTACTTATGTTGATGAGAGTAAGAGTAGATCAGGAAGAAAGGATTGTCACCAATGCAGTTCAACCAAACTACATTAATGTCACAAATGAGGTACCTCATGGTTCAAGTCTTAGGATCTTTGATCAATGGTCAATAAATTACTTAAATGTGCAATTACATTACAACGTAGGGTGTTACTACCTGTGAAGAGGATGTGACTGATTTACAGAAGGATTTATATCATTCAGTGAATTGGGTAAATAAATGGCAGATGAAATTTAATTATAATAAATGCAAAATAATGCCACTGGGTTATCATTATATGAATAATAATTTGGATGGGAATAATCTAAACAATAGAGAAAAAGGGATCTTGATGTAATAGTTGATCAGTCTCAGAAGCTATCCAAGCATTGTGTTATTGCTGGTGGTACAGCAAATAAAATTTTAGGTTATATTTACAGAGATTTTAATGCAAATCTAAAGCAGTTATAATTTCACTGTATGGTTCATTGGTTATGTCATATTTGAAGTATCGTGTTCAGTCTTGGTACCCTTAACTTGGGAAGTGCTTTGAATTGTTTAAAGAGGTTCAAAGTTGGGTTACTAGAATGATGCCAAGGATGGAGGAGTTGTCATATGAGGAGTGGCTGAAATCTCTCATACTGCTTTCTCTTGGAAAAGAAGAATTGGTGGAGGGATGTAATATGATGAGGTGTCTGATATTGTAAAGGAAATTGATAATGTTGATGTATCATCTTTGTTCATACTTAACAGTGAGAACAGTAGGACTAGAGGACTTAAATATAAACACTGGCAGAGTAGAAGTCACCTTCAGCTGAGATAACTTAATTCTTCTTACAAGATAGTTGGCCTTTGGAGTGGGTTGTCTTTAAATGTTATAGAGCAAAAAATTTAAATGAGTTTAACAGAAATCTTGAAAAGTATATGAATGATATGGACTGGCTTTAAGATTTTTAAAAATTTATTCATTAATATTTATAGTTTAAATTATTGGATGATAGAGCCAGGATTGACCAATAGATCCCATACTTTCCAAAACGTTTTGTATTATGTCTACTGCTTCAGACTGCAGTCTAATTCCAGAAGATTTTATGTTTCTAATGCAACAATAAAACTTTTGTTAATAATGTAGCTTCTAACTCAGCTTTATTGTTAGTATTACATTCTTCACTATGGTACTAAGGGTGAGAGTATGACCATACAACACAGAAGATTATGGTATTGGGAAAACTAACTTCTAAAAAGTTCTATTCTAACATCTAACTTCGTTTTTGTTTTGTTGGTCCTCATATGATTCTATTTCGGATCAACTGTCCATTTGATTGCACACATATCTTAAAAATGATGTTTATGCTTTAATGAGCTAGGTTGTGTTTACTTCTGCATACATCATACTAGGACCAACAGAGTATAGCAAAAATATAAATTATCTTTCTAAGAGTACGAATAACCTGGTCCTGAATTACATTGTTGAGTTGGCTACACCACTTGGCATATTACAATTTTGTCTCTTGCAAGAAAAAAACTCTGAACGACCAAGAAAGTTTGGCAACCAGAAAATAAAGCATTTAAACTCACCATTTTCACAAAAGTTATCTGAATTATAATGACCGAAAACTGTAAATTTTCTTTTGAAAATCCTAACTTTCGGCATCAGTCACATAACTATGATCTACAAAATACCTCTGCGCCACATAGTGGTTAGATTTTGTATAACGTTATATTTACATATTTAGACCTGCGGATGGATTGGTTAACTGATGAGTCTAAGCTTGTTGTGTCTGAAGCTAAAGTGTTGCTGAGTTGAACAATATGTAATGTTCGAAATCTATAAATATTGGTGATCAAATTTTATAGTTTCTTCGATTCGGGCATTAATCACAATTACAGTTTCCCAAGCCTATAGCACACTGATTGCATATGTACAATAACAATATTCTTCTTCTCTCTTGGTGCGCTGCTTTTATATAAATCATGCGAAACTAACAAATTCACCGAAGGTCGTTTGGCAAAAATATTGTCAATCGCTAGCATTACATACACTCCTAGTACTTTGTTGATTCTTACGATCGAGAATCTTCTATTAATGTAGATAACAGGCAGACTTGTGAATTACACAGCCCACAGTATACGTCATAAGAATAAATAAAATTACACTGAAAGAAGCGAATGTACTACACTAAATGTACAACAGTGAATCTGTTACAAAATAAAACCGATAACTCAAGTGAGATTGAATTACCTTTTGACGAGGAAGAGATAAGCATACAGAAACTTCAGAGTTAGTTGACGAAGTAATAATGGCAAAGGACATCTCAGTTAAAGATACAAGAAGTGAAGGTAAAGGCCCTGTAACAAAGAATGATATGCCAAATACTCCCTAATGATACCTGATTAGAACTGAATATCATGCAGATCCTCGAGTAGTTGTATACAAACTCAAGAATGATGTGAATGAAAGTGGTTAGTACTGCCTCTAATAACACGACAAACAGTGTAATATAAGCACTGGATGATATGATACTCTATTTATGAAGATGTAATTATGCTAAGTAGGTTTATTTCTTTGTTTTGAATTTTGCGCAAAGCTACACGAAAACGATCTACGCTAGCTGCCCCTAATTTAGCAGAGTAAGACAAGAGGAAAAGCAACTCCTGGGGTACTCTTTCCAACGAATAATGGGATTAACTATAATAACGCCCTATGAATGAAAGGGCCAACATGTTCAGTTTAACGTAGATTCCAGCCCGTGACTCTCAGAATACGAGTCGAATGCCCTAACCACCTGGCCATGCCGGGGCACGTAACGTAGGATAAGTTATATATGTATATAATTACATAACAGTCCGGAATGGCTAAGCGTGTTAAGGCGTGCGACGTGGTAATTTGAGGGTCGCGGGTTCGCATCCCCATCGCACTAAACATGCTCGCCCTTTCAGTCGTGGGGCGTTATAAAGTGTGGTCAATCCCACTATTCGTTGGTAAAAGAGTAGCCCAAGAGTTTGGCGGTGGGTGGTGATGACTAGCTGCTTTCCCTCTAATCTTACACTACTAAATTAGGGACGGCTAGCACAGTAGCCTCGAGTAGCTTTGTGCGAAATTCAAAACAAACAAACAATATAATTACATACGTTTATATGTTTATCAAGTAAATTATTTAAAAGTTCGTTAAGTGTGACTGTTGTTAATTTATTTTAAAAACAAATATGTAATTATTGTTTAGCTTTCTTCGTAACATGAAAGTCACAATCAATTAATTTATAGTAAACATTATGACAAGTTTAAAAACGAAACTCTCTAAGAGATGTACGTGTTGTTTGTAACTCATTGATGTCGAGAATTTAGAGTCGCGGGAAATTTATTGATGTGTATAATACAGAAAACAGACGATCAGGTAATAAAGATGAATAGTTTGGTTTGGTGTTTTATGACACAAAGCAACAAGGCTGTCCGCGCTAAAGATAAATAAGTAGTGTTAAATGAAAAGTAAAAGTTGAGAGACAGAAAAAAATTAGCAGATAAGATGTTACGAAACGGAATTAGGCCAAAGAAAAGAATGAAGGGAAGTTAATCATCGTGGAAGGCCTTACAATTAATATAGGCTTAACGATTGATATATTACTGTGAGTATTAAACAAAATAACGAAAATAATTTATTTCGCGAAAGAGAGTACTGACCATATATTTATATCTTTAATCTTTTAAACTCAAAGTTACAGCTTAACTATAGTTTGATCTATCTTAAAAAGAAGCCAGCAAAGACAGAAGTTACCACGAACCAACGTTAGCCTTATCGAAAGAATGTGATTGTTATGGTGAAATAGGAAAGATGAAATTCAAAAATTGTTGTTTGTTAGTGATATTCTTTGCTGTAATTCCAGAAATACCTCATGATAATAATTAGCTTAAGTGATTTATGATAGATTTAATTCCATGTAATAAGCTAGCAATATAAATTAATCTTTATAATTAAAATGTAATGACAAAGCTCGTACTAATGAAAATAGATTTATAAAACAAACTAACTCGTACTGGTACCACAAAAATCCATAAAACAATTCTCCACTTTGTGCTTCATTCAAGATTCAATAAATTAGAAAAAAGTTTATGCAAGAACTATTTCTTTATTGCAGAACGTAGTTTCAAATAAAAATACTCTGATAACAAGAACATTACTTCACTGTGGCTGCACATGTGTGTTTCATTATATCTTTACTGATGTAATGTGTAAGTACAGGAAGTAATGAATAAAGTCAAACTATAAGAAGTAGCTGGAAAGCTAACATCATTATTATTATGACTAAGGACAAGATGTAGTACTAATGGTAAATACATTTACTGTAACAAAATTACTGTTAATTCTGTAATAATGCACCATGCAAAGAACATGCTTTAATTATATATAGTAAGATATGAAAGAGAAGTAAAGCTAATTGTGGCTGAAATATGACACTGATTCATTATTACCTTAAAATTAATTTTAGAGGAATTGTTGATTGTGATGTATTATGATTTATCTCAGATCAGTCTCCAATTTATTATGTTACATACATTATGCATTACAATTTTAAACAGCTGGAAATTTTAATTTAAATGTTAATTAAATGTTGATATGTATTAAACATGTTTGAACTTTATTTCTTACAAGTTATGAAAATTCATTACTTAGTTTTTTACTGATGTGTTTTTCTAAATGCTTCTGTGATGTACACTGTAACAGGTAAATGAACCATGTGTTTCCTTTTGGAAGAGACGGATACCGTGCACCATATTTTCCTGGTCTATGGTGTTACTACTTGTGAGTATTTATTTATGAATTAATTTGAAGTATATAGGTGTGTACACTAAAGTTATGTGAACATTTAAGATTTCAGATTTAAAGAAGAACCAATTTTGAGAACAGTGAAGTTTAAAACAGGTTCAATAGGTAATGAAGACTATTTGACACAGTAATGGTATTTGGTATTCAGTGGGAATGAGAAATTTATCTATATACAGGAATATGTATGTATGTGTACTTAATTATTAAAATTATTAATTTGGGAAGGGATGTATGGATCATCAGAAAAGTTGAATCAAAATATAAAAATTGTATTTTCAAGCTGACAACTCGGGACTCTTAAAAGTAAACAAACTATTTTGTCCCCACTAAAATTGATAAGTACTGTAGGCATGGAGTTAATAGAGGGATTTATAATAAGCTTAAGAAAATAATACAGACATTACTTGCAGCTGTATTTATTTACTTTGTTAGAGTCTTGACAATACAGGCTCTGTATTTTGATTCATGTTGGTTCTTTATTTTTCTGACAGTCTAGAATGAGTTTTAATTATATTGTTACTTAAGTTGTTTTTTTTTTTTTCATTTATAGAGAATACATTCTAAACTTGACAAATGCATGTGAATTCATTTGAATGCTACACATTTTATAACAGTTTACTGTTGCTTATGCTTTGTGTTCCACTCATCCACCACATATTAAAAATAAATAACAAATGTGCAAGAGAGAATAAACATACTTAGTGGTATACGCTGTAAGAAACAAACTGTAAAGTTGTTCTCAAAGGACCATTGTGAAGACAAAGATTGTTTGATCACAAATTTAATGACTAGCTTCCATCAGCTTGTACTATTATATAACAAAAGATGAACAGTAACAAAGGAATCTCATCAGAATGGAATAATGTTCCTTTTAATATAATACAACAAAGGTAAGTGCAACATAAACATACACAGTCACATGCTTACTTTGATAGGTTTACATAACAATATGTTTGTTCTTCAACAGCCTGCTGTGTACAAGTGTTTGTTAAAATAAGGCAACACAAATAATTCATTCAGTGTCACACTTTGCTAAATTGTCAATTATCAATAACATTTACTACCACTACCTATTTAAAATTACAATAGCTATATGAAAGAGTAATATATACAGTGGTAATAAATACTGAATATGTACTTGTGACTTTTGCTAAGTACAAAAAACAGTAGAAAGAATTACCGATGTGATATTGAATAGTGACATCTGTTATGGTAATCATCCAGTGTCAAACACCTGTTGAAATATTGCCAGGGAAATAAACTTGAGTAATAATGAACAACAGTGGCTTGAATAACAATATCCGACATCAGAATCCTCTAATTTTGTTGTGTCTGTTTCCAATAAAAACACTAGAAACTGCACAAGCTGTAGTTCCCAACTAATGCACATACTGGACTTTTTGATAGCTAAAAATGAAGGACTTAGAAAATTTCACAGCATGACATAATTAAGGATGGGGAAGTAAGTTCAAAAGTACTGTCAGTTTCTTGCAGAAATCTCAGTGGAGTCCTGTAACACAATAAATATCATTTGAAATAATTTTATAGTGGAATCAAAATGGTTATTTGTGGCTTGAGTTAAGCTGTCAGCAATAGATCTACAGTTTTGTTTGCTTACATTTTTTTGTAATCCCTATTTGTGGATTTTAAATACCTAGTTTTTAATTTTCTGCTATGTTAACTTTTTTAATGCACAGCAATGAAAAAATATGTATTTAGAATGAAACACGACCCCCACTAGGCACGTATAAAATTATTCCAGTAGAAAAGCAGCTCTTTCAAATAAAACAAGTGTGTTTAAAACATTTCTTTAAATAAAGATTTGTGTCTTTTGAAGTAATTATTTATCAAGGTTTTGTGTGAACTTGTTTAATGTGAGTCCAATATAACATGAGTCCACTCAGAACAACGTTGCATCTGTTATGTACTTACAACCACATAAAGCATCTTTCACTGAAAAATAATTAATTTTTAAGTAAGTCATGGACATTCATAGCATTCCATATAGCATAACTGTCTATGTTGTGGTTGAAAATGCTCGGTCGATGTTGCTGTAGTTTTGTGTAACAATAACATGAATAAAAATAATACGATTAAGTAAGGAAATTTTAACTTTGTCTCAACAATCATGTATTTCGCTTATTATCAATCTTTTGGTGTTCCAATCTATTAACAAGAAAGGTTTTCAGTGGTGTTTCAAGAATGAGTCTACTTTTAAAGGGTTTTTTTTACCCAAATGATTAGAGATCACTCAAAGGCTTAATAGAGATATCCTAGTACAACAGGTGGTACTGTTTTGGAGTGAGGCTGCATTCTTAAAATAAGATGATTTTTATAACTTCATGGTCATTGATTTTGGTTCTATGTTTAAAGTAAAATTGTTTTAAAAAGATGTACTTTGTAAACTTGGGAGGGTTTCTTATTATTTTCAGTGAATCCAGTTTTCAATTTTCTGCAATATAGTGTTCGAGACAGTTATTTCTCATTATTATGTCTCCACAGAGAGGTGTACTGTAGATGCCTGGTATGGGTATTAAATCTTTTATTAAAATAAATTAGAGAACAATGTTTCAACCTTCTTTGGTCTTCAGGTTAACAAAAAGAGTTTTAATACCCATACCAGCCATCTTGAGATACATTTTTACTTCACGTGGGTTCTTCATCATCATGAGAGAGATGTAGTTTTTCTCTTGTTTCATCTTCTTCCAAACCCTTTTCAGTCAACTGCTATACCTACATATCTTGACAGATTATCTTGAAACTTGGTAGGGTCATACTTTGGTCCAATATGTCCAGTCAGTATTTTCTTTTTTTTTATTTGAGCATTTTTAAGGGGTCAGATGTCAAACAATCCAAAAATATATATTTTGGGCTCTTGTGTGGTTATATTTATAGCAGTTTAGAAGACAACTGGCACAAATGTAAATATTCAAACAAATAAACAAAGCTGTTGACTGGATAGCAGCACGTATATCATAAAGTTGCATTTGATACAATATTTAAACATCTATTGCACATGATCACGAAACTTCATTCAGATTTAATGTGAAATAAACTTTTGTTTTCACAAGACAAATCATAGCTGGTTAATTTAAAAATGTGTAACTAGAGGTCTTACAAAACTAATTGGATATGTGTATAAAGTATAAGTATTACAGTTTCAAATACTTTACTAGGTTTATGTGATTGTCGGATTGATTCATGTGGTAAAATAACAAGTAAGTGATTTGATTTTTGTTTACAAAGCCTATTTCATACTGAAAGTTGTCCAGGATAGCTCAATATGCATCTAAAAATATGTACAACCCCATAGCTTTGGGGGAAGAGGGCTAGGTGGCTTTTAAAACTCCAGCTAATATATATATTTCAGTGAAATGTTCACTGAAAACTCACCCATGTTTATCCTCAAGTTTATCAAGTGAAATTTCAATTATAATATTTTTGTCTGTTCATTTGCAGGTTTTTTCTTTTAATAGTTGGTTGATATTACATTAACAATTATTCGTGGAGAACAGAAAAGGCTGAAAGAGTTTAGTGTTGCAGTCTTCTCACACAATAAAACTTGAGTTTGAAGATTTATATGTAAATTAGATGGCCTATATATCAGTCAGTCTGCAAAACTTACTAAATTCTGTAGCAATTCTGAAAATGAAAGTTAAACATGAAAAACTATTGATCCATGTTTTAGAACTTGTTTTACACTCAACAAATTTATTTTTAGTTCCTTGCATTCATCAGTGATATGATTCCAGATTATAATATTACTCTTTATCATGCTAATACTTACATTGACTTTTCATGTGAAACAAGCCATTTTATTTTGATCTTTAATTTTTACTTTTAAATATTTGCTAGAACATGTCTTTATAAATAAGTTATAGGCAGTGAACCAGTCATTTTTTGTAACTATCTATGGTAAACTTAATGATTAATGTTATGAAGTAGTTTCTTTAGTTAAAACTTGGATATTCTTCACAAGTATAAAATATAAAACATTGCCTGAGGAAGTATCTCAAGTCTTAATTAGTTACAGCATTCCTGTTTCACTATGACATAATTTTTGTGTAACTTTGTTGATGTGATTAAGAGATCATCATATCAAAGTAGTGAAATATAAAATTATAGCAGTCTGATGAGCAACGTTACAGTAATTACTCAACCATGAAGTTATAGTAAATGTTTACAGTCTGTACAAAGTGACCTGTATTGGCTGTATTTGTGTAAACTAGTATTTTGTAAAATAGTCACAACTGAGTTATAAGTTATAAAAAGTTCTTAAATTTAATTTATCTTAAAATACAGAACAGTAAATAAAGAAGTAGAGTAAACAATAATATTTTCTAGTTTTGAACTTTTTTACTCATTTGGGGCTTGACTCAGTACTGAATATCAAGTCTCATAAAATTTTACAGTAAGATGTGAAACAAAATGATATTTTAAATTTAGCATGTGTACATTTCAAAATAACAAAAAGTCATAAATTACTATATCAGTACCTTAGAATTGCACTATAATTTATAAAACTGTAACTTAGCTCTGTTTGAGTCATATTCAAAAGTAAGTGTACATAAGCAAGTGCTTCCAAAAATGTCAAGAGGTAGGTAGGGGCACTGAGACTAATTCAGTAAATGCAGCAAGCAGAAAAGATGGGAGATTCAATTTTCCATATTATAAGTTCTCAATATCAGTAATTTGAGCTCCTAACTCAGAAGAAACTATAGTCTTGGTATTTGGACATCACAAACTCTAATTTGAGCACATCATATAATGCATAAAACCTGATATTTAGATTTTTTTTTTCAATATTCACTTTTAAGTTAAAAATTTAACTGATATATAATACTAAAATTTGAATTATAATTTCCAATTTAAAACCAAACTCATTTGTTTTGAATTTCCAGCAAAGCTTTACGAGGGCTATCTGTGCTAGACATCCCTAATTTAGTAATGTGAGACTTGAGGGAAGGCAGTTAGTCATCACCACCCACCACCAACTCTTGGGCTGCTCTTTTACCAGTGAATGGTGGAATTGACCATCACATTTAACACCCCCACAGTTCAAAGGGCCAGCATGTTTGTTGTGATGAGGATTCAATTTCTCAACGCACGGGTTACAAGTTAAGTGTCTTAACCACCTGATTTGAAATTAGTGTTTTGAAGAAAATGTTTAATGAAATATTTTGTGGTAAGTAAATTTTTCTTATCCAGCTTTCATCATTGAGTCATAGAAATTGAAATGAATGTTATGATATTATGCCATTCAGTAGACATGTGGTATCAGAATGTGTATTTTCACCACCCCAGTTTCAAACTTCCAAAAGTAGTATGTAAAGTATGTTTTTTATGTAACCATTTTTAAATAATATAAAATCATAAGTTATTTTATCCATACTGTAAAATTCCATTGTATTAATCATTTTATTAAGTAAACTGTATCTGGTCTAAAACAAAAGCTTTTGAACATGACACTTTCTTCATAAACTATAACAACAACAACAAAAGACAAGTTTACTTGTGAATACACTGTGCAAAGCCTGAGAAATTGTGCAGGAGGAAGTGTTAACTTTGACTGGTTATGCTGATTTCTCCAAGCCAGTTCACTTGGCTGTGGTTTTGCTAGATAGTAGATATAGGGATAGTTGGAATCTCCTTAATCCATTCATGCACGTCACTAATCAGATGACGAAACATTTGGCTAATCATTGAAATTAAATTTCCAAGTACCCATGGTTTATTCTCTTCAGAAAGCACACTAGCTGAGCCAGCACTCAGTTTATTAAACTAAGCTTCAGATTGACCTGAATGTGTGGTATTCAAGTACAGTAATGCCTATCATACAGTTATAAGTAGCTGCAAAATACAAATCCCTAAATGTTTTGCACAGAATTATTTCAAACATGAACAGTAAGAAATCCCACCTAATATTGTGCAATCACCAAAATAATCATTACTCAAACATTAAAACTAAGTCTCCATCCAACTACTGTCTTATAGGTTTCTTAGGACTACAACAGGCTCATGGAGAATTGAACAAGAAGATGTGTAGATAGAGATGAAATCAATAACTTCAATACATATTCCACACTGTTAATTCTAACTCTGAACCTAGTGCACTGTACTACAGTCCATTTCACAGTAAGGAAGTACTAATTATTGTAATGATATAAAATAGTCTCACTTCAGGATGACATGACAATAAAAACACAAGTGTTACAGCACAATAGATACAGCGTATAACGTTTGCCTAAAATAAAAGATCAGTATTCATATAAGACTTGCATCTGACTTACATAGATACTTAAACTGCATTTAAAAACAGAAAATGTAACATACTAAATAAAATAAGCAAAAAGATTAAAAAATGTTTTGTGTTAAAACTATGAATCAAAACCAATTTATGAAAAACAATTAAAATTTATCATACATCTGGAATGGCTGCTGCAGACTTACTACATGCAGTGAAATATTAAACTACTTATGTACGACCAAACTGCTCCCAAAAATAATTTTCTGATCATGACTTCATCAGTAACTAAAACAGTAAAAACCACTATTCGTGTGAACCTCAACAGACACAATTACAATGTTAATCATAAACTGGATTTTTTTATAAATCTTTAAATCATTATGATGTACAAGCACACAGAGATGAACTGAAAACTGCTGAGAATTATATATATGATATTGATGAAATAACTTTGTTGAAGACCAGTATTTTGTAGAATACAATCACATTTCAGTTGTAATGCAGTACATTTTATGTATATTTATACATATTATTATTATTACTGTCTACAAATAAATCTTGAAATATCAATTACTTATCATAGAGCACAGAACATTAAGTAAAGAAATACAGGAAAACAATGATGTTTCCTTCTCAATGAATGTGTACTTTCCACAGTTTGCTAAGCCTTGTCACATTTTACAACTGAAGTATGTAAAATATTTTTCTTGTTTTGTGTACACATATTGATATAAAGAACATCATAGGTTATATTTAAGTACCACAGATTTCTAGTGTAATTAATAATTCTTATTAATTAAAATGTATTTATGTCTAAAAATATTTTTAAACATCATTCATCTCACCTTTCCTTGTGAGTCTACAACAACAAAAAAATGGATCTACCCATGAAGACACTTTTCAAACCTAAAATACCATGTAGGTAAAAATTCTGAGCTTTCAATTGGTTGTAAACAATCATTTGCAAAAACTAAAGAAATAGACAGAATTAACATTTTTGATTTTCTTAAAATAGTAATATTTCAGAAAATAGATAAGAAAGGAGGTTTTTTTATTTTATATTCTAGCTTGTCAAAATTTGTTAATTTAAATTTCTATTTGTGAAAAAGTATAAACTTTGCCTTTGGACATCAGAAATATAATTTAAATAAAGAAGCATGTAGTATAGTACATGACAAACAAAATTTGATATTTAGGAATTTGTTTTAATATTTATTTTAAATTAATTAATTATTGTGTACTATTACATTTGAATTACATGCTACGACATATCTTCATAAAATAATGGTTCAATAAAATTTTGAATGTAAATCTACAAATGTGATAACATCCCCTGACCCCTACACATAGTAGTAGGGTTAAGAAGGTGTAAAATGAAACAAATACAATTACTAGTATAAAATGATAAATAACCAGAAACAATACTTAAAGATTATATATGCTATTACACTGTTGTAACATGGATTGTGAAAGCACTGTCTTCATATACTGTATGGTTTATGGAAAACATGCATGAAAGAGTGGTGTGCTTTGGACATGAAAGCTTTCTAATTGCATCTTTGCAAGGGCAATAATGCTGCAGACATACAAAATTTGGTTTTGGTAAATACCAACAAAATCATGTCAACAATAAAGAAGGGTACATAATAGCAGTAACTTTGTTGTTCAACATCATAATACTCTTGTATTAATGCACCACATATAGGTGTGTGAATTTCTACACATTGCATGTGGCATTTAGAGCATAATGAAAGCTGATCACTAAATTGTTACTGACTAGTCATAGCGTATCATTAGTTGAAATATATCATGCAGACTCTCCCTTCAGTGTCACACAAAGAGGGATATCTATGAATGGGTTAACATTCAAAGAGTCATATCCATAGTTTCATGAAATAGTTGTATTGTACTTTATACTTCCTTCTATATATGAAACTTTATTGTTGTAAGATGTAGAAGCTACTTCTCTGAATACTTGTAATCTGATTTGATGAGTGATCAACTAAAGAGAGGGAATGGATATGGTCAGATTTATATGATTGCTAGCAGCAGTGCTTGTGGAACTTGTACACGCTTGGAGCATGGTTTCATTGTATTTTTTAAAATTAAAGTTTGATGAAGGTAAGCTATATTGCCCACGTTAAGCAAGAATAAATTTGTGTCTAAGAGAAATAATCTCAGGTTAAAAGAACAATGGAAAGCATCCAAGAATCATTATAAATTTGTACTGGCACATCTGTCTTAAGTAATGTAGTACTAATATTAAGAGTCATATATTGGTTATTTACCTTTTTCTAAATTTGAATCAGGAACAGCAAGATAGTTGTACTATATTTTCTATTCCTTTTCTTTGTTATGTAGAAAATTAAATTTGATAACGGTGTGTTAGCTAAGATGTTATCATTTTATGATGTGCATAGTTTATAGTGTACATTCAGGTAGATTTGATTAGTATGTAGCTTACCTAGTTGCAGCCAACAGTAAATAATATTCCACAGTTTTGAAATATATATGGATGAGTGCAAAGTGAATTGTTTTAATTTGACTGTATACACAATGTGTAGTTATTCTCAATTTACTGAATATATAACAACCACGTATATACCTTTTCATAACTTGTAATGACTACATACACTACTGTGTACAGTATTTTGCTCGTGATTATGTAGTTCAGACTGTATAACTTTAAAAATAAAATTCCAAGACAGACATGTATGTAGTTTAAAGTTTAAAATCACCTGTATTATGGTTATCTATTTATTTTCATTTACCTCTACACAAACAAATTGTACTTGACACGCATAAATGTACAGTTATAGTAATGTTGTCTTACATGACATATTTTAAACTTGAAGTGACCTAAACAAATCATCTTATTTAAGGCATAATGAACATTAAAATTTTCACACATACATAAGCTTTTAACTTTAGGTTTCAGTTAGTTTTACTTCTGTTTAGCATTGTTTTGACCAGAATTGTATGTTTTTACTAAATAGGTTTGCCATACATTTTTATGTAGAATGATCAGGCTTGATAAATGGTGACCTTCAAGTCATTTGTTAAAAATGGTATGGGGTATTATCCATATTAATATTTAGAACTCTGTTGTTTCTTGTGAGTGTGTTTAACTGTTGGTTATTGTGGAGGACTGAATTTGAAGTTGAGTACGAAAAACAAAACAGGTTATTGTAATGTTCTAGATGTAAGAAATAGTGTGTTATAAGGAACTTTACAAAATAATACTGTTCACTAAGATTGTGGGAGTTTTAATATTTTCTTACAAAATAGTAAGAATGCTACTATATTTTTGTTTGAAATGTTTCCAGGGTCTTTTGCGTATAATGCTGTACTGGTATCTCTCACTTTCTTAATATTTTCTTGAAATGTTGCCTGTGATAAAGTTTTCGTTTGCCATTCTTTCTATTACTTTTGTATTGTTTTAATAATTTCACATTGTGCTTTTGCTGTTTTTTTACCTCATGAATTGTTTGTACTGTCTTACTGTATGGGTATTGTAGTTAGTAATTTAGTCTACATATTGCTTGCTGCACATGAAGAAGTGCCTGCTTCAAGTTTATCCATTTAAGAACTTTAAAGATTTATACTGAATACTATTCTGTTTTTTCTCAAAGTTTTTATTGTGACATTAAATGAATAGCAGTAAACCTTGTTAAACAGTTAACTTTCTTATAATTCTATATTTAACTGGAAAAGAAAAGCTATGCAAATTTTACATGACTTGAATCTTGATTGCCCAGGAATTAGTTAAAATGTTAAAAATAAATTGGGACAAAATTGAGATTTTGTGTTCAGAACAAGATTTAGTGTTAGCATAACTGTATTTTTCTTCTTTACAGAACTATAAGATTTTAAGCCTTTTTGACTGTGTGAATGGCCTTCAAGTTCAACTTTCCAGCTCCTTGTCGTCATGTCAGTGATGCTGAACAAGATTAATGTGAAGAAACCTGTGAAGGAAGAATCTGTCCATCAGAAGGAAAAGTACCAATAAACAGTGGAGGTGAAACTATGGGGGTTAGAGGTGTCAGTCACTCCACAGCAAGTACACGTTTGTCCATTTCCTTTTTTTTCAAACATTAAATTTCTTGAAGTGAGCTAAACATACATAGTGAAGCTCCTACAGTAACATCTGGAGGACATTATAAAGGCAGGGGATCAATAAAATGGGGTCTTACTTTTTAAGCAATCTGATGCAAAACCGTTTATGAGGGAGGGGTTACAGAAGGCTGTGGATTTCCTCTACTCCATATGGGTCGATCGATGTAGATCTCTTATTCTTTTCTGTCAATCATGCAAACCCTTTTAAAATGTAAAATTGAACAGCAGTTTTTTTGTATATCAACATTTAATATGTGTATATGTGTCAATTATTTTTAAAGCTGACATTTGTATTTCCAAGCTCACAGCAGGCAAGGTCTAATTATGGACAGTGTTTTATAATGGGGAAAAGAGCACTTTTGGAGCATAAGAGGAGAAAGACAGGTACATTAGTTCACCCATCCACCTCCACTGTTTGTGTTATTGAGCTCCTATTAAAAACCAAACTATCAAATGTCTTGTGATGACTGAAATTTTGTTCTAGAAGGCTCTGTGCCTTATTGTGAGATAAGAAATAGAGTACTTTTAGTAATTATTTTAAGTATAAAATGAAAGAACACATTTCTTTAAAACTGTTATTGTGTTGTGAGAATTACGTACAATTCAAAATGCTTTACATGATTGGGGGAATATCACCTAGATTTTACATGTGGAGAGAAAATTGTAGTTACCAGTTCTTATGTTGCTAGGACCCTGATGAGATGTTTGTTAGCATTATAAGCATAACATCAAAGCTTAAAGTGGTATGGGATGTTGTTGTTTTGTTTTTTATAGGAACTATAAAACAACTCCGCTGTCTCAAAACTGTCTTCAGTCTACACCAAATATCTTACTCTCTTTCTTTTCCTTTTCATTCAAGTGCAAATGGTAAGATACAACACAAAGTAACAGTGAAACAAAGTGCATCCAACAGATGCATACAGGTTTTCAGTAAGGAGTCTAATTAGTATATCCACTGCTGTGAATAGTAGTTAACAACTGTTGGCTTCTTGGAAGGGTAAGGTTCAATAGCCAGTGCAATAAATACTTCCTGGATAGAGGAACTACATTTCTCTTCTTAAAATGTCATGTAAGAGGGGGATAGGAACAAAAGAAATGAACCCTTTCATTACAGACTCACTCTGTGTGACTTTGTTCATAATCATCAGTTTCCACACTGTAACTTTTAAAATGATATGTGTATCTTCACAAAATCTGACTAGCTTTCTGTAAATATTACAAGTTTTTTGTATACAAAAAATTCAAAGTTTTTGATCAAGTATTTTCACTAAAATTAAGTTATCTTTTGAAATTCAAGAATTGTTCAAACTGGTCCACTTTCTCTTTTCCTCCTCTTCAAAAACTGCATTACAACAAACTTTATTTTAGTGTTTTCAACCAATGGCAAGTAGTGTAGTGACTAAAATATATAAGTTCAGGGTTGTAAGATAAAATACACTGTTTAATGTAAGTAGTGTTAATTTTGTGAGTTAATATTTCATGACTGTTTTGTTTCACAGTAAGAAAGTTGAAAGCAGAAGGTTATTGAAAGTTGTGTAATTGATATTAAGGCTACAGAGATTTCTAGAATGCCTCAATGTAAGAATGTAAGAATACCTCTCTTCTTCACAAAAAAAACCATTTTGGCCAAATTCAATTGGTTTAAAATGCAGTTGACAAGCCAAACTATTTTTCTCAAGAAGAGAACCATACAGTATTTAGATCCAGTTGTGATACATGTAGTGTGAAAAATTTGTCATGTTTCACTTGTTTTGAACATATTTTAGAATAAGTGGAATGCATGCTGTTCATTTATTTTGAATTTATCTCCAAAAAATGGCAAACATCCACTGTAAAGAATCCTCAGTCCAACACACAAATTTAAATTATTATATACAATATTTAAAAGTGCGTTTTAACTGAAATGAAATCAGAACATTGGAAAAATTGTGGTTCTTCAAAAGCTGTAGGAGTGGGTGTGCTTTTAGGTCTAATGCACCAGTGTCCAACTGTATTTCATAGTCACCCAAACTGTTTAAAATGTGTTAACATTTTCACTTTGAGGCAAAAAAATTAACTGTGTTTTTAAAGATGGGTAAAAAATACATAGTAATGTTTTCAATTATTTATTAAGAAAATTAATTATACAAAAAAATAGGTGGTAGAAGTAAAGCACCAGTTCACCACAGGTCAATAGCTGTTTTGGCATGTGGCAAGCGGTGACCATGTTGGACACCATAGGTCTGAGAGATCTAGAGCAGGTGAAAAACAATACTCTTTTCTCTCTTCACATGTTGTCTGAGAAAGAAGGAAAATAACTTTCTAAATCCTGTCTTGATTTGTTGAAGGTAGAATTAGGTGGTGTACAGATACTAAAAACCTCATTGCTATATTGTGTATATATACAAAACACAAAAATCTGTGTCTGTCTCTTGTTCCATTATCTAACTAATCCAGGTTCACTGGACCAGTCTTAACCAAACTGTGTATAATGTTTTCAAGGGAGCAAAAACAGTAGTGCTTTCAATAGATGACTATCCTTCTTAATGAGGGTAAATGTGAAGATAATTCGGAAGTGGCCATGCTAATGGATGGTTCCTAACTCCTCCACCCCATTATTGCTGTTATTGAACACTTTGATTGAGTTAACATCAATTATATTCATCGATGCACAGAGCACACAAACATTTAATATATACATCTCGAAGACTGTGCTTGGCTCTCTTTGGAGGAATTAAATGAACAAAGATGACTGCCTTTGTTACAATAATGCATAAACTGAGATGAAGTTTCTATTTCAACAGCCACCATAAGGCTGGTATGAAAAGCTGTTGTTTGAGTTGTAATTTCTTACTTTGACCTGTCTGTAAGACACTTCTGTAGCCATTGGTTTTCTATTAAATAATCATGTGAAACACTGCAGAAAGATGTGATGAGCTGGGTGTTGAAAGCAGGTAACAGAATGCACCCCTACTGACATTACAATTGATACTACCTTTTTCTACAGGGTCATAATGACCATTATACAGTGTAGTAAATGAATTGTATGAAAATCAGGATTTTTCTCATTTATCATATCTTCCACCTCCAGATTTTAAGTTCATGTACAAATAAAGGACAGGTACCTCAGCTTGATAAATATGAAACATAAAATTCTGAGTTATTTTTATGATTCTAGCTCAGAACTTCTTACTAGGGCACGTGCTAGTTGACTTCTAGGTGTTGCTGTACCTAACATGAGTCATCACAGATGGTATCTGCTGCTTCATGGGATAGTTCACCAGGTATCAACTTGAGTGTGAATTTGTATTATTAATGGATCAAAAGTAATATGTTCTTCTGGATTATTGCCATCTAAGTTGATTGGCCAGCTACAAGGAGAACACAAATCATGTAATTAGTTTCTGTTTTGAAAGAATTGTGACCTGTAAAGTGCAGCATTTTTATCTAGGTATGTGTTGAGTCTGAAGTGCATATTTTAATAATATTTTTTCCTTTTGAGTGTGTTTTAATTTTCATTCCATTTGTCAATTTTATTTTGCAAAGTGGTAAACATGCGAACTGATTATAGATTATCAAAAAGTTAGAACTTGTGTTTGGTAAAGTCCATGTTCTTTATAATGTAATATTTTCTCACACTAATCTTCCATCTCAATAAATCATCAAGTCTGTCAGTATGCAGGGTGTGGATTACACGAATGCCTCTATTTTTGTAAACTACAATAATTAATCACATCAGTACTTCCAAAGTTGATTTTTCATACTATGGATCTCTGATAAAGCTGTTTAAAGTTTATTTTATATTGTCTTGACAGAACTAATGGGGGCATCTAGTCAACTGTGAAAGTATTATCAAAGTAGCCATTATTCTAAACCAAAACATATATGGTTAAGGTGGAATAGAATACTCTTCATCCCTACCATGTCTTGTATTGAGTGAATCAGTATGGTTTGCATTTGAAAATAGGTCTTTGTGGTCATCCATTGCATTGTTTCAAGTGTTGTTGTTCCTTCAGACTCTCCATTGTGTTTTATGCCCTCACTTTTCTTCTAATGAAGATTGATAGCCCTCATTACATTCCAGTTTTCCCATAAGTACCACATCTTTCTTATCTGGGTGAAATGTATACCTGGCTCAGTCTCCCACATCAGTTTTCCAAATTTGACTTTCTTGTCTTCAGGTGTGTCCTCTGGATGGCTTTGGAGGATGCTTCTTTCCTTCCCTCAAACTGTTTCTTCCACCTATTCAATGTAAGATTCTTGCTATATGTTGATATGACATAATGCACTGTATTGGAAGTTGTAATTCACCTAAACTGTAAATGTATTTCTGGAAGGTTCTTACCAAATTTCACACTTCCCATCTTACCTCTTCATTAAAACCTGATGCTTCCAAATTCTAAGAGAACTCAAAGTGATATCTGGTAGAATTGAACAGATGAAGTCATAAGCAAAATGAGAATACCTTACTTTATTACTGATGGAGGGTTGTTACATGATAATTTTAATGAATAATTTGCAAACAAGAGGAGGCAGAAACTTGTGACATGCTTGAAAACAAGATTTACAAAAAGATGGCAGCATTGAATAAGAATATCTATTGATGTAAAAGGATTGTTTGTTTGTTTTATAATTTCGTGAAAGCTACATGAGGTCTATCTCCACTAGCCATCCTTAATTTAGCAGTGTGAGACTAGAGGGAAGACAGCTAGTCATCACCACTCACTGCCAACTCTTGGGCTACTTCTCTACCAGTGAATATTAGGATTGACTGAAACATTAGAAGGCCCCTACAGCTGAAAGGGTGAGCATGTTTGGTGTGATGGGGATTGGAACTAGCAATCATCAAATTACAAGTTGAGGGTCTTAACTGTCTGGTTATTCTAGGCCTGTGTAAAAGGAGATAAGTACTTATTGGAAGTTAATTTTTAGTACAGAAAATTATAAATATCACAACAATTTTATAGAATATGTGATGTAGATTAAAAATAAATATGCAGGTTAATCAGTCTGTAGAATGGTATTCCTGAAGTATTGAAAATATGATTCAAATTATAAAATTTAGTAATTTTGAATAATTAAAACATCTAACACATTTATGACTTGCAAAGGAAAAAAAAAATGTAGTGTCACAAGCTGGTAATTTGATTCACCCAAAAACAGCTTACATCAATAAGGGTTTATGTTCAGTTGTAATTATTTCAGTCCCAGCAAAAATAGTTGCATAACTCAGAAAGTGTTAAAATGTGTAACTAAATAATTGTACATTTTGATTTAAAGAGGAGATATGACAAATTATGAAGAGTAAAATAACAGTGTAGAAATACATTATTTCCAAGGAACTTTCAAAGTGTGATCACAGTAATGGTTACAAGGTTTATAGATCAAAAAATTCCCTAGTGTTATTACTATTGTAAGGATTAAAACCATACATTTACTAAAATAGATTAATTTCTGCATATAATCTAAGCAGAACTGTTGTATTAAATATTCGAAACTAACATCATATTATGAGGACATCGTGAATGTAACAGCTGCACACACTTCCAAAAGGTTATTAATATAACTTGGAGGGACGGTGCTTACTTGTGTGAATATAATGCACCATTTATTTTTTATCAGTATCTTAGAGTAGAATTCATATAATTAAAAAGTAACTGTGCACAATTTTCTAACTGCTGTATAATAAACATACAAGGAAAGTATACAATTTTATCACCTTACAAAAATATAAGACTAGAAACATGTGTTAATCCATTACTTTTCAAAAGGTACAATAATTTTATAAGTAGCATGTGGTAATATGTTCACGTTGTAGCACATTACAAATTCTAATGATACTTTTATTGTTTCAGTGGTTCAGGAACTATCTACACAGCCATAGTAACTGCTACTGGGTTTTAAGTTGCAATTAAAGAGATCAATGAAAACCAGGAAAAGAGCTTATCGTCACCGAACTTATAGTGGTGGACAAAAGTAAACATCCAAACCATCGTCAACTATTTGGTTAGCTATCTTGTTGGTGATGAGCTTTGGGTTAGTCTTATTAATGTTACATTTTAGTTAATTTTTGTATTTTTAATCTTACCTGTTATAAATTGTATGCTAACATATTGTCTTTATTTAATTAAATGGTCAATTTCAAGCAATTTTACAAGTTTAAGAATATTTTTGCATATCACTCTCACAGGTTTGCTTTGTTTAAATTGTAGTTGTAAGTAATACGTGACAGTTTTATTGTGGGAGGTTGCAGCCACATTTGGTTCTGACATAATGACTTTTTCAATTCATTCCATATATAAATAACTTTGAAATAACTTTATATATTTCTGTTCTAAGCTTCTACCAGTATGTTATCTCCAGCCAGCACTCTTTAGTTTTTATTATGCTTGTTTCAACTTCTTTATATGTACGTGTGTTATGTACATGGTTGTTGAAATTATTTTATTCAAGAAAGGTTGAGTTTGTTGAATTATTTGCAGCTTATACAGTACTCTCAAATGTAGCATTATTTACAAAGCTGTAAACATTGTTTATTGTGTAATACAATAAATATTAAGTTTTCAGTCTCTTACACAAAATACAATCCAGTGTAATCTTTTATAAATGTTGGGAATCAGATTACAGCATTGGCATCTAAATTAGAGTTAATTTTGTAAGGCTTACTAGTAGTTATTTCTGTTTTCTTTTCTTTCTTTTGCATGATAACTTTATTGCCTGGTTGACACTTGGCATTGGTTGGTTCCAGAATTAATAAAAAGGAAAAAGTACGGACCAGAGGTTTACATCTGGTTTCTTGGTATTTTGTCAGAAAAATTCTGACATGGTAAGTGTAGGTAACCAGTACTTACAGCCAAGGAATAAGAGTTGATTGAAGTTCAATTTTCTCCTTGTTTGGGTATCTTGCATTTTTCTCTTTTGTGAATTGTTTAAGTTTTAAAAGTTACAAGTCCATGAAATTAGATGGAAAGTTAAATACTTTAATGCAACAATAATATAAAAATGTGATTTAATAAATCTCAGAGGGACTTCCAGTGGATAAAGGTAATAATGAACAGTGGAATGATGACAGCAACACTGAATATTTAACAAGACTATATACAATTACAAACAGTTAATTATTGAATCTTGTGGAGTGTATGGTATAATAATCTTTAAAATGCATAAAGTATAGTGTTTTCTGCCACAATATAACTACCATCTTGTTAAACCCCTATAAATAAATAGTAACATGTTAGGTAATTCACTCAGGGTGTTCTGCTACTGTAAAGTTATATTTTGTGGAGATATTTCGACAGTATTACGGAGTATTATCCAAAGATTTGTACATTCCGATGTCATGGGTGTCAAGTGACATGAGTCAGTAATAGTGCATGAAGCAGATAGTATTTTTGTGTTTTGTAAGTAAGGTATATTCTATCTCTGTAATGCTAGTGTCATTAACAGTATTGGTTATAATTTCTGATATATATAATTGTTTTCATTATATATACATGTATATTTTTATTATCAGAATTATTTTGTGTTGTTAAATTATTGATTTAGTCATCAAGTCACACTCCTTTTTCAGGTACTTGATTTAATATTAACAAATGGAAACCAAACAATTTAAATAAAGATAACCTGCCTACAGATTTTCAAGACTTTCTAGACAGGTGTCTAGAAGTGGACGTAAATAAACACCACATTGCCTCTGAACTCTTATTAAAGATATGGTATAAATTACTGTTATTTTACTCAGATATTTTGGTTTACTTTGAACCTATTATCTTGATAACATACACCAAAAAGCAGTACCAGTATGTTTAGTTTCATTTAGGCCCATCCTACAGTACTGTGCAAAAGTGTTAGGACAAAGTCAAAAATCAGATTTCAGGCAGCTTTCAAAAAACATCTGAAGATAAATCACAGGTAAAATATCGATATTTTATTATTCTTCACATTCAGTGCAAGAAAAATATAGTGAGAGTTCAACAAACAGTGAATATTTGTTGTGTCTCCTTTTACTTTAATAACTATGGAAAGTCTTTCAGGCTTTGTTACAAGATGTTTAATCACAGTGTCCTTTGGGAGTTTAGTCAAAATGTCTCTGATACACTCCCATATAGTTTCATTGGAAGTAGCATTTGATTTTTCAAGTTTTTGATTTATGAAATTCCAAATCTGCTGATTTGAGATGGGGCTCTAAGGGAACTATTGTATTATTTTGAATAACTCCAGTGGCTTATT